>NW_019426021.1:400376-405186 GCF_000390285.2 Anoplophora glabripennis
TACGTTTCCAATGAAACAAAACAAAAATATCGAGGGCATAAATGGAACATAAAAAGAATGTTACTGAAACCAATTTTTTGAAACGTTTCATTGGAAACGTATTTTGGGGAGGACATCTTGGGCTTCTAGAACGTTACCAGAACGTTGCATGGATTTTTTATGAAACGTTTCAAGAAAAATGGAAACATTTCTGAAACATGTCAGAAACTGAAAAATGTTTAGTGGTTTGTAAATTAATTATAACAATCAATCTCGGCCTCTCTTAGTCTAAAGTAAACTACCTACAATTACGTCAAATTTATTTTCATGTCTAAAAGAAAAAATCAAAATAAGTGACTAGTGTTAAGTACCAACTTCAAACTTCAACTTCAGTGCCAAATTACATTATTCCTTAATACAGGCGTCATTTATACATATGTTAGATAATGTTTACAAATATCTTTATTTAATGCGTTATATCAAAATGAAGGCTAATAAAATTTAATAACGTAGGTAGCAAACCTGAGACACACCTACCAGTCTAGCATTAAAAAATATATATTTAGCGCCTAGGTAGGTATATTTCGAAATATTGTCGGTTTGTGGTCTATAGTTCTGTAGTATATTTACACGTAAATGAAGTTCGCACGTCACTAAAAGATATTTTTAGAAGCACGTGGTTATGTGCAACTGTTTGTGCAGACTATATTCTTGAAATATATAAGATAAATACAGTATTGACTGGCAGAGCGCATCCAATAAATAGCAAACAAGTGATCTGTTGCTGCTCGCTCACTCCAAAATAACAATATATTTGTATAAATATAAATAAATTATTTAATATCTATATACAAGCGATTCCACAACAATTCATTTATGGAGATTTATTTCAGTGACGTATAATTTAATTATGCAGGGTCTTAATGATATGCTAATATTTAAGGATGTGGTTCCTAGGTCACTTATAAGAAAAAACACTCTTTTGATACCACTCATATTTTTTAAATTTAACACGCACGTTTTATGGATCGAGAACCATTTTCTAAAGTATAGCAATTGTTTTTTATTTCTACCAGAGGCATTCATGCGGGATTTGTGCTAAATATTTTTGAAGAATAACAAAATTATTTTTGAAATTTCCTTTATTTCTAAACAAATCTCGTCTCTTGATTCTCTTTCGTCCGATGCACGGTTTTGGCATAAAAAAATAGAAGCTATTTTTCTGCTTTCATTATTTCTTAAAATAATTAATACTTAGTTCAAAATTTAATACAAAAAAGTTTATTAGTAGATTTTATTTCTGTTACTGATGAATAATAAAAATACCAAAAAAAAATCTAACTATACAAACTGCTGTTGAAAATGACCCCTTTATTTAGTATGCATGCTTCTGCTCTTTTTCTCATCGAAACATGTACTTTTTCAAATATTCCTTATGTGTCCTATACTATTTCACAAGCTGCGACTATTCAATCTCATAGACCCCTTTATGCACGCGTTTTTCTCCTTTCAACGCGAAATAAACGAACGTAAAATGCATAAACGAGCGTAAAATGCATAAACGTAGTAACTCTGTTCAGGCTATCTTGAAACGCGGCATTTTTGTCAACTCCGCGTTGAGAGGAGAAAAACGCGTGCATAAAAGGGGTCTTAAATATTGAAGTGTTAATGTGATTTGTAAAAACAAATTTAAACTGTTTATATTGAAGGATCTTACAGACCATTCTTGCTAAGCCAACGATTACAATATACCTACTGCTTTTAAATATTCGCGGGCCATTACAGTAAAATGATCAGAACAGTCGTCAGTCATGTACCACAAGCGATTCCTCAACCCTATCAGAGACTACACTAGTTATTGCTGGGGACGTTAACACATAATAGAATGTTACTTGTGGTTAGCAAGTGAAATATGATAATAGCTTTTATATCTTATTTGTATGGCATTAGTCTATAAAGTATAAATTTGTTCTTATTTATGTTTCCGATTTGCTAAAAGTTGAACTGTTGAATTGTTTAAATTCTTAGGCAAGTGTTCTGAAACGTTGCGATTAAATTTTAGGATAGTAAAGTAGTTTCAATTGTACCCAAAAGTGATGGATCCATTTTTGTTTCATTTAAAAGTTATACGGCTTTGAAATTTTTGGAGTAAATAAACAGAATTACATTCTTAGATTAAATGACATGAGGTTTGATGAAGACTTTTCTCTTCTAACAATTAAACAACTTTTATCTTTTAAGTAGTGTTTATTACATGCACAAAACACATATACCGGGTAGGAAAGTACCGATGGTCTATCTGAAGTTACGTGAGAGCGATAAAGTAAGCCATAGAAATACGTGCGATAGAGAAAGATGGCTATAATGAAGGCGTCTCTTAGTCACCGCCCGTTTCGCCCTTCCACAAATAAGATCCACTTCTTATTTGTCGAAGGGCGAAATGGGCGTTGACTATTAGACGCCTTCATTATAGCCAACCTTGTCAATCACATGGATTTCTATAGCTTACTTTATCGCTCTCACGTAACTTTTGATAGACCATCGGTACTTTCCTACACTACACTGTATGTATTTACTTAACAAATGATATAAAATTACACAAGTTTATTTTAAATATTTTATTTGTAGAAGTGCCTATAATGACTAAAGGCCACTTAAACGCACGGTGAAACTAGGTAACAAATATTTTATTTATAAATAAATGACAAAATTCCAAAATGTAAAAATGTAAATTGAAATAGAAATTTCACAAAATCATAAGCGTCTTTATTCTCTTGTTCCTAATATATTTAAATACATGAATATAATAGTTTTATTTATATTTACTTAATTAAAACATAAAACCTATTTTAAAACATATATGTATATTTCATTATATAATCTCAGCTAACAGCAAGTTTATAAGTACAAGTTTATAAATTTTAGAAGTTGTTTAATTTACAAGATTTATAATAACAATAAAATATTAACCTGTTATAATTATTATACAATATTAATAACAGTGGTCGTTTTTGACAAATAATTAAAATGAAAGTAAAAAACAATATAAAAATTTTTCCCTAACGTTTCGGAAACATGTTCTACAGAGAAAACTGAAAGTTAAGTATACATTTTTCATATTATTATAGTCGATATGTCCTCATTCCTAGAAACAAGTAACTATTTAATATAAATATAAGTAAAATAAATCAATATAAATATCTATCATAAAACGTAAACATAAACATAAACCTTTCGACGTTTATTTATAGGAAAATATTCCTGCTTTTCCGTTTTCCTCTTGGTTACTTAAACTTGGTTAAAGTTTCTCTGGGGTATAATTTTATTATAAACTATTGTTCTAACGAACAGTTTTAAATGGTTTTAATTACAACACCTTCAAATAATGTTCTAATGTCAAACCCAAAGCTCAAATATATATTTAGGCGACGACGTCCTTTCCCGCCTTTCTGCGGATAATAACGCAATACGCATGCGCATCAAAAACGTCCCCAGACTCCCCAGCAATAATTAGGTAGTGGTGTAGTCATTTTGTGAGTGTAGTCCGTTAGTACTATATTTTCTATGGTGTAGTCTCCCAATCGGTATCTTCGAGTACATAGGTAGTCCATCTTGGACCAAATTTCTGCCCAGATATTAACAAAGATAGATATTACGAAATTGATGTTGAAAATGCGCTTTTTATAGTAGGGGGTTTTCCTTTGCCCACAAATGATTAATATGAAAATTTTGAACAGTTTCTCGAAAAGTTTTCTTCGTAGATAAAAAGCATTTCTGATTCGAACTCAAAATCTTGTGCAAGTCTCTGAAAATACAAATGGCAACAGTACACACGCATTAGAAATTTCCTTGGAAGTAATATGTAGGTACCTACTCTTTGAATGAGATACGGATATAAAAGAAAATCTACTAAATTTCCACACAAGTGATTAATATTCAATATTCTGGTAGGTAATCTTCGGATGTTTTACTTGATCGTTCCAAAGATAGGGCGACGTTCATGCGCGTGCGCGGGTCTGGCGCTCCTCCCGAGAGCAGGCCGTTCATTAATGTTAACTTTTATTACTATTAATTAATGTAAAACATTCTGAAAATATAAGTTTATCCCTTTCTTTGTCTCTAAAATCCCGGTCCAATACGTCCAATAGTTAATTATTAACAATTAACGTTACATAAAAAAGCTATCTTGGGAACAAATAAGAGGCGTGGATGATTTCCCTTTTTTAAAATTACCGTAAAAAATAAGCTCTATTTAACGCAAAAAGAGCGAATTCCCGAGCGGCTTTTGCCTGACCCTGGGACAATTTATTTGTAAAGCTGTTTTGCACGTCTTATACTTTGTTAGTTGTAAAGGGCTAATTAATTTCAATTTTCTGGATTTTTTTTCGATACGTTTCTTTAAATCAATTATCTACGATATACTTCTAAAATTAACGTTTAATTAAACAATTCAGTTCAGAGCGAACAGCTGAGCTGAGCAGACGTGTTTGTTTATGAGGTGAAGTGATTGCAACGAGCAAAATCTACCTGCCTTTATTAAGGCTACCTGGAAAGAATCCCTTTCTTTCCTTTTAATCACCGACCTAATCCCCGGCTTAAGCATAGAGGCCGTCGGCATCTTTGTTGCAGGCACCTGTCCCGGGGTTATGCCCAGGTAAGTTTTTACTTATTTATCAGTTATTTGCATTACTTTAAATACATTTCTTTAAAATTGCGACCCCCCGACAAACAATATACCAGACAGACAAATACACCAAAAGACACGTACGCCCCCGTAAGGGGGCATCCCCACACGACTAACACGTACACACCCACCCACACCCACCCACAC
>NW_019426021.1:407339-428020 GCF_000390285.2 Anoplophora glabripennis
CCCTCCCCTCCCGCGCTAGCCTAAGGGCCACCTTAGCAAAGCGCATCCCAGGCTGCATAGCCGCACTACCCTACCCAACCATACCACACATAAACATGACACTACCCCCGGGGTTTACACAGACGAGCAGGTCCCGCAAGAAGAGCGCCAGAAGAAAGGGCCCTAGCCGGCGGGGCCCAGCCAGGACAAAAGGAGGTCCCACAAAGCGCCTACACCGGCCGCATTTGCGGGCTAAGAGGGATAATCCCCCTCGATCCCAAATCATTGAGGCCAATTTCTAGCCATGGAATAATGGCGAATTAAACAATTAGTTGCAAAAAAAACGAACGAAATTAATTAATAAATTTCATCAACATCCGTCGCTTTTTTCAATAATGCGCAATTTTCGAATACTGCTATTTCCGCGTTTGGCCTTAATTTCGCAGTTAATAAATGAGTGAAAATTGACTCTAGGCAGCTTAAATTGAAGGTAATTTAATTGCCTCTCACAAAAAAGCTAATATTTCAATAGAGGTCTCTAGATTTTCGTGGGGAGTAAAATAAATAAAAAAACTCGTAAATATATGCAATTTGACAACTTAGCGTAACTTTTTTTAAGTTACTTTTTTGATATTATCATTCTACATACCCTTCCCCGCCATAAAGTACAATAAAATGTGTACAAATAATTTTTTCAAGTTTCCAGGTTTTATAATCTAATTCGACTGTAGTAGTTATACTTATTTCTTCCATTTAACTTCTATATCAGATAAAATTATGTTTTTAATATCCATTCAATCTATGAAATATGTTATTTTAAGTAATCTCTGAATTTTTACACTGAATCTTCAGATCCGAGTTCTCTTAAAACAATTATTTTAAATGCTTAAAAATAATAAAATAATCCTATTAAATATAACTTACATATTAACAAATTATAAAACCAGCTCTTGACTTCCATACCAGGGAGGGCGGAATTTAGATACAAGTATTGAAAAAAAATCAAATACAGGGTGTCCGCAAATTTCACCGCCAACGTTTGACTGCATATTCACAACGATAAATGTAAACGATCTATGAAAAAAAAAGTTAAATAAAAACCTTTTGATTTTTGAGTTCCAGGCCTTCAAAGTTGTCAAAAATAAAACTAATTTAATTAATAACTTCATAACCCTTTTACCGATCGCGTTAAAATTTGGTACATTTATTTGGATTTATTATTGCGTATTATTTCTTAAATTTTTAGTCAAATCGATATACCGGGTGATAGTTTTCTCCGGTTACCTCTCCCTCTTAACGGTCACAACTTGGTCGTTTTATTTAAAAAAAAGTATTGTCTTGAGAAAATTGCCTACAATGTTGCCGCCCGCTTTAAAAAAATACGACCAAGTTTTGACCGCTAAAAGGGAGAGGCAACCAGAGAAAACTATCACCCAGTATATCGATTTAACTAAAGCTTTAAGAAATAATATGCAATAATGGTGCAAATAAATGTACCAAATTTTAACGCGATCGGTAAAAGGGTTATGAAGTTATTAATTAAATTAGTTTTATTTTTGACAACTTTGAAGGTTTGTAACTCAAAAACCAAAAATTTTTATTTAACTTTTTTTCGTAGATCGTCTTTATTTATCGCCTTGAATGTGCAGTCAAACGTTGTTGGTGAAATTTGCGGGCACCCTGTATAATTGGGTAGATTTGTTTTAAGTACTATTGAAATATAGGGAAAATGTACTCAACACTATTTTTATAGTGAAAGTCCATTCTTCTGCTCTTGCCCAAAATAAAATGTTCAATTTTTCATTAAAGTTTGGTATTTCTCGCACCATTGGATTTTCAATAGATAGCAAGTGCTCTTAATTTGTCTTTACAATCTAATTTAAATTTTACCAATCTTTAAAAAAATATGCAAGAAACAATACGAAAGTAACAAAATTTTACACCACACGTGAACAAATTAAGTTTAATAAGAAAAAAAGTGACGAATAGCTTTTACTTGGTTACGGGCCAGACACTCCGTCTTTCACTGCTGTACAACGGTAGCCATAAGCACCGCTGTAAACACTTTACAGATTTAGGGATGAGCTACGAGGACACCTTTTCCAAGTCATAATATAAACTTAAATTTTTTTTAAACCATAGTTAGCTACGAGCTAGAAAAAATTGACTTTTTTTATGCTTTTCAACAATATAATATTCGGTATTGTTTTGAAAAATGGGAGAACTGCAGTCCTTTTTAACTTTTCAACTGCTCGTTGACATAGATAGCTGTGAAAACAATCAAACTATTTACTGACAATGCTTTTAATTACTGTAGCATTATTTTGATAGTTACTTTTCTTTCTTAAAAGTCATTTCAATTACCAGGGACAATGAATTTTTCAAACGAGGAAAAGCGTGATATTATTTCATTTACTCACCATAAATGATTCCCATCATTATAAAATTAAAAATTTAAATTAAAATATGTCAGTCGCACACTGCTCCGGTGCCCTGACATACAGAGGTGTGCACACAATGTCAACTTCAATTGTTCAGATTTTATCCGTTGGATTGTGTATAATTTTCACAGCTATCTACGTCAACAGGCAATTGAAAAATTAAAAACGGCTGCCGTTCTCCCATTTTTCAAAATAACAATGCCAAATATTATATCGTTGGAAAGCATAAAAAAAGACATTCTTTTCTAGCTCAATGCTAACTATGGTTTACATTAAAAAAACTTTAAGTTTATGTTGTAATTTGAAAATGAAAGTGTACATGAACAATTTGGTCACACTGTCTTATTAAGACATCAAAAACCTGAAACTTTGTAATTTAAAATTCTTTTGTAAAATAAATAGCAATGAAGCTACACGCATCAGAAGGAATTGGCCGAATTCGGATTTTTCCAAATATCGTCAGCCATGACGTTTTTTCAAAAAATAAAAGTAATATTTAATAAGGATCATAAAACTGCACGTGTTTCCTCAATTAAGCTTTTTTGTATCTCTACTTTCCCAAATTTCTACACTAAACATTGAAAAAAACTCACCCTGTATTTTCAGTATTTTTTAAATGAATTTTGCAAGTCAAGTTAAATTGACTGCAAACTACAAATTTAACATTTCCTTTTTAATGCGGTTCATAAGACTAACGTATTAGATTATCTAAATAACACCGTAAACTAAATTTGAAATAACATTTTTTTACTAATATTTCCAGGGAGAGAGGCACTGCGCCACCTGCACTTATTTTAATCCAAAAAACGAATTCTTGATCTCGATACATGGAAATCCATTTGAAAAGAAGTTGACACAGTTACACAACTGTAATACATATCTGTGTGATTTTATATGTGGTTTTAATAACAAAAAGTATGAAATAAATAAAAGAAAAATTAAAAAATTGTAAAATTTCGTTTATTATATTAAATTATTGAATATTTTAAGTAAGACAGCAAACACTTAATACATTAAAGACCTACTGATTCTTCTTTACCATCGTAAGTAATAGGATCAAATAAAAATATGTTATTAATCGGAACTTCTTTATGAGAAACTGCTTTGATAACCTCTTGAGCAATGACACCTCCCAGAACTGCACACACAGGAGCCACCTCTCCAAAGATGATGTTAAAAATTTCGTCGGTTAAATGACAATTTGATCCATCTACCTGATATAAATTAAACACATCGTCTCTGATAGACTGTAAAGACTTGATATCAGCAGCTTTGTGTGAAATCGATGGATTTCTACCATGTTTATTTCTGAATTCAATGAGGGCTAAAAAGAATTGTGTTTGTGTTAATATTAGTTAAATATATCAAAAATAAAAAAATAATAAGATTATAATATAATATTGCTATATCGATGTTTAATTAACTTTTACCTAACATAAGGAAGAAAAGCTCATTCCTCCTCCTAGACTTTTTGATAGATGCAGCATTTTGTTTGGTATTGGGTAAAATTAAAACTTTATTCAAATCTGGATAACTGATAACTCCTTGAACTTTTACTGTAGTTTTTTCAGCACCATCATGAAACCTTTTCTTACCAGCTAACTGAACTTGATCCCTAGAAAAAATGTTATAAGATTTCTCCTTTGGAAATGTGTCTAACTTACTCGAAATAATCATGTTCCTGAAAATCTGCTAGAGAATATCCAAATGTTCCAAAAACATCTCCACAAATCAGTTTTACATTTTTCGATCTACAGATTTTATCAATTTTTAGTAGCAAATCAGTCTTTATGCCAGTTGCTACAATTATAGTAAAATTTTCAAAGAACTTCAAATCTTTAGATAAAGGTGAATCGGTGTCAGAAGAAATTTTTACTAGTGGATTGAGGGCTTGAGCTTTTATTAGTACTTCTTCAGCAATCTGTAACAACAATTATGATAGAGAAAATACAACTAACATTATACCCTAAACCGAACTTTACATAGAATCTCTTGAAAAAAGTTTCCATAAATATTGCGGGCATACTTGCGTTCACTCCATAGTCGCCGTTATTGTTGAAGGGTATCGAGGGATATAATAATGAGTATTATTATTACAATTGTGATTTTGATATGATAATCTAGAAATCAAGTTATGAAAATGTCAGAAACAGATGTAAAAATCAAGGAATAAAAATATGTTTTCCACAGTGATGTAATTAATCAATCCCACATGAAGGCTGCAAAATTGGTGACCCCGACGTGATCGAAAACTAACGAAAAATTTTGAACAACAGACAAAAGAATGGATGGAGTAGCAGTCAGCTTCCAACCACCATCTATAAAATCAAGTGAGAACGAGGAGCGAGGAACTCAAGAGGAAGGAGAAACAAGAATCAAGAAAAGGTACCGAGTTATTCGTCGTCGTGAAGATATATCGGATTTCAGCAAGCAATTGTAGGTGAACCATGAGAGTGGGTGTAAGTTACAAACAATAATACTCCCATTTTGAAATTTAACTAAAGTAGCTTATATTGGCAACAATTAATTATTAGTAACTTATTGGCCAATTCTGATAATAGTGATAATACTGTCAATCAAATGTCTGATGGGACAAATCAAATAGCTTCATCATCATTAAAATTACCTAAATTTTGGATTTAGTCCAGACGGTATCTGTTTTAAAAAGCCATATTTGGGTGAATCGTATGTATATCCACAGAGATTTTTGGCTTTTTGGCTTTCAAATATCACTAGAAATGAAAATTTTTCTATGCGCATAAAAAAAACGTGGGCTTAACTTTTGGCGGCACAATATGTTAAAAAAATTCGAAAAATGTCATATTTTTCTTCCTATTTAATTATGTATCTTTTCAAGAGTTGATTTTAGGCGAAAATGGAAGAGGAAAAAAATGTTTGTAATTAAATTTTTTACAATACATGACTGGTTACAAATCGAATGAATCATGATTATTATGGTAAAAATCGAAAAAATCACAAAAATGGGGTTAAAAAACAATACTTTTTAGGGAATTTTTTTGGTGTATTTAAATTGGGTGTAGGACCTTTATACTTGGCTCAAGAAAACTTCATGTTATGTAGAATCATCACACCAAATTTCATCAAAATCGGTTCGATAGATTTTGCATAATAATTTTGCAATCCAGATTTTGAAAAAAAAATTGCAAATTTTCAAAATTTTGCACAGCAAAAACCAAGGCCCTTAGATACTTGAAAATTTAATCACATATAGAAGGGCTCTCAGGCTTTCAAACTTTTTTTGAAAAATTCGAATCCGTCAATTAGGAGAGCTCTGGCGCTTGTTTAAACATTGGTCGAATTTTTGTACTTATAAACAATTAGAACTTTGTGAATATTCAATCAAATCAAATTTTTTAAAGCAGGTTTTAAAAGTTCTTGGAAAGACGCTTCTTTTAAAAAAAAACAAATCGATTGATCAATTAGTTACGTAGTTATAGCCGTCATTTACACTAAATGTACTGGGACATCCGGACTAATTTTTCAAAAAATACCTTTGGTATTCCGAGTACTTACCAGGTCTAAGATTACAATACTTTTCTTCATTGGCAACCTAAAATATTCCCTAAAAAGTATTGTTTTTTAACCCCATTTTTGTGATTTTTTCGATTTTTACCATAATAATCATGATTCATTCGATTTGTAACCAGTCATGTATTATAAAAAATTAAATTACAAACATTTTTTCCTCTTCCATTTTTGCCTAAAATCAACTCTTAATAAGATACATAATTAAATAGGAAGAAAAATATAACATTTTTCCAATTTTTTTAACATATTGTGTCGTCAAAAGTTAAGCCCACGTTTTTTTTTATGCGCATAGAAAAATTTTCATTTCTGGTGATATTTGAATGCCAAAAAGCCAAAAATCTCCGTGAATATACGATTCACCCAAGCCAAAACAGATACCGCCTGGTCTAATTAGTAATCCAGAAATTTGGTTTTATCAAGTAGAAGCCCAATTTGCTTTAAACAAGATTAAATCAGATAGGATTAAATATGATAACATCAATGCTACATTACCTTTAGAAGTTGTCAAATATCATTGATATTATTGAAAACCCTCCAAATAATTTATATATGAATTTAAAGGAGAAAATTGTTAATAGGCTAACTGCTAGCGTTTAGAGCAGCGCTTAGATGTACTTTTATCAGGTTCAGACTTGGGAGATAGAAAACCCTCTGGGATTTTTTTTAGAGATATATCAAGGACAGTGGGGTAGTTATACTGTAAATAGTTACTGAAATAGTTTTTGGTAATAGCCCGGGAGCCAGCGACCTTTTTTGATGACCAAAAGAGCAAAAGCTGAAAAGTTTTCCTTTGCTTCATTTGGTGTCACTAGTAAGAGAATCGACCTCCAGCTCGCGCACTTCGGGGGGGGGTATAGTTGCGTCAGCCTCCCAAACACGTAAAATAGTCATTAAAAAAAACTAATACTGCAGAAGCTGAGACTTTGTCGACATTGATTATGTTATAAACAAACGAAAAAATGCAATCAGCTAACTTTAGAGTGGGAGGTTATGCTTCAGCTTTTCATCTAAATAAGTCAGAAATATGCGCTAGGTAAACTGATACCGCAAAAGCTGAAATTTGGATATTAATAGTCATCTTAATCAGTTATACGAAAAAAATTGTTCGCTGAAGTTTTTGCGGTGTATAAGTGCTCAGCTGATGAGTTGAAGATGCAGCATATCGTTATGCGCGCGAGCGCGTTACATCTTTGACTTTATAAGCTGAGCACTTTTCCTTCACTAAGTATAAAGCTGATCATATTTTTTATTTAATTTATTAAATTAGCTATTGTATTACCAAATTTCAGCTTGTGCGGTATGAGATATGTATTATTTTTTAATTTTTTTAATTTTTACTAGTAATTATATAAAAATATACAACTTTTTTCGAATATTTATTTACAATAAACGTTATGTGTGAAAGAGTCTATTATCTATTTTATTTTCCGATTCATCACCCTCAAACTCATGGTCGCTGGAGTCAATGTCGATTCCTGCCATTTGAAAAATGAAAAAATTAGATATCTCCTGCCACAAAAGCTGAAATTTGGTAATACAATAGCTAACTTAATAAGTTAAATGAAAAAATGCTCAGCTTTATATTTAGTGATTGAAAAGTGCTCAGCTGATAAAGTTAAAGATGCAATGCGCCCGCACGCATAGCGATGTGCTGCACCTTCAATTCGTCAACTGAGCTGAGCTGACTGATTTGTCATACACCGCAAAAACTTCAGCGGACAATTTTTTTCGTATAACTGATTAAGATGACTATTACTTTACCAAATTTCAGCTTTTTCGGTATCAGTTTACATAGCGCATATTTTTGACTTGTTTAGGTCAAAAGCTGAGGCATAACCCCCCACTCTAAAGTCAGCTGATTGCGTTTTTTCTTTTATTTATTTATTTATTTATTTACAAGTTACAATATCCAACGGGACAAAGTCCCAATTATAGGATAAGGTAAAACAGAAAACCTTAACTAAATTTTAAAAGAAAAAGACAAACTAACATTAAATATAAAAATATAAATACTACATAACATAGAGCAATCAAAATATAAAATCCAGACAAAGAACTTAAGGATAAACAATAACAGACAGATAAAACAAATAAGCTAACAAACATATACAAGATAAGGATTACATTTACTAGACAAACAATTTTTTTATGTCATTCATACAATGAAAAAATATATCAAGTCGATCTTCATACTTCTGGTAATTGGAAATCATTTGATATAGGGGAGATGCTATTAGTAAGTTGGTACGAGGTGTGGGTAATTGTAAAACGGAGTGAAATCTAGAATTAAGTCTAGGAACATGATATAAAATCCTTGAGACTAACGAGTCTGCATTTAACGTGTTATTTATGATTTTAAAAAGGAATATAATTGAAAACATAATTCGCCTACAACAGAGACTATTAAAATTAAAACAAGAAAGCAATAAATCTTGAGGTGATTTGTTTATAACATAATTAACTTGTCGACAAAGTCTCAACTTTTGCGGTATAAGTTTTTTCAGTTTATTATTTTACGTGTTTGGGAGGCCCCTGCAGCTACACCCCCCGGAACTGCGCGAGCTGGAGGTCGATTCACTTACTAGCGATACCAAATGAAGCGTAGGAAAAATTTTCAGCTTTTGCCAAATAACTAACTCAAAACGGTCGCTGGCTCCCGGGCTATAATCGTCTGTTCCACAATTTTAATAACAATTCTTGTCTCATTACTGCTGATCTCCCCAATATCATTTTCTATCTAATTAATAATTTAATGATGATGAAGCTATTTGATTCGTCCCATCGGACATTTGATTACAAGTACTATCACTATTATCAGAATCTGCCACATTACTAATAATTAATTGCATGTACTACTGTTGCCTTTAGTTAAATTTCAAAAGCCAGGGTATGGGAGTATTATTGTTTGCAACTTACACCCACTCTCATTGTTCACTTGCAATTGCTTGCTGAAATCCGATATAATCTTCTTCACGACCACAAATAACTCGGTTCCTTTTCTTGATTCTTGTTTCTTGACTCGAGTTCCTTGCTCCTTGCTCTCACTTGATTTTACAGATAAGCTTGTGACGTTCCTACAAATCTACTCACCCAAGTATTATTTGTGTAATAGCAGCGGCCTGCCAGCTACAGTGAAGAAGGGCGGGGTGGATTAGGATAGATATTTGGAACGCCACTTGGTTTAGCACTGCTGCTATACTATCCGGTTAAAAAACAAGAAAACCCAGGTACCCACTACTTTAAGGTAAGTAAATTATCAAATCAATTGTTTATTTTTGTGAAAGAAAAGTATCTCCTTTTTTTTGGTAAAATATATAACCGTGTAATATAACCGTATTATATAAATATAATTATTTTGTATTTGGTGCGGGTTTTGCCGAACGTGTATACACGTACAGTGCACAATTATAACCCGCTCTTCTCAAAGTCAAGATAACAGATATAGATTGTTTTATATCTATAAATAAAAAGTATATAAAGTGTGCCCTTGTTCGACTTGGCAAATATACAAAAAAAAAGAATACACTATACGGATCGGGGCATAAGTAGTAAATTATAATAAGATAAAATAAAGGAGACCTAAATCGGAATCCAAAAAAATATATACTGCAGCAAATAAATACAGTACCTAATATAACTTATTTACCTTGTTAAGCAAATGTCTTTAAGTTAACTAATTATAGAGCAACGACAAATTTAAAGCTTTGACTAAGTTAAAACTAAATGAGTAAGTTAAAATAAGCAAATTAGGTAAGAAAACTATCTTATACAACTAAACTATTTATCTATGTAACTATTTATGTGCCTTTGCCAAGCATTAACCAAAAATATACAGATATATACACTAAAATGAAAATACCAAATGAGATAAGAAATTTTTAACATGCAACTTAGCTGAAAATTGTATTTATAGGTGACAGTCTCGGTCAAGCGGGCAAGTAGCCGAGTAAGCAGCAGGCGAGTGGGCAACCAGGTAAGTAGACAGGCAGCTAACTAGGCAAGCAGACAGCTAAACAAGCAGGCAGGTAAGTAGTTGCCACGTGGTGATGCAGATAATACAGCAGGATTTTTGTAAGGACCACTGCGCCAACAAAATCGCTTGCTACCAGACCAAAACTTCGTTAACTCCACAATAAAACCCTCACAATAACTAGAGGGTTTCTTCTGACAGACTTTTCCCAACTCGTAGTTTGATGACAGCGGTCTTTAGTTGAAATGTGGTGTACGTGGCGTGGAAAGGCGTAAATGCTCCCGCCGGGGCGGCAAGGTGGTTCCAGGAACTTGCTATCGCAACTCCAAAAATATCCAAAAATAAATTCCAAAATAGGAACCACCAAACAACAATGTGGGGTCAATTCTCCTTTTGCTATGAAGGATGAGTAAACTCACTCACTATAAATACCTATTGCACCTGCACAAAGTTTACAAGCCTTAGAAAATCCACGTGAGATTCACATTCGATATCTAACGAGACTCTAAACTCTAGAAATTTCTTTTCCCTCCGTTAAAAATCGATTTTAACTTACTTCCAAAAAAAGTGTTAGAAAAAGTCACAAGCCATAGCTTTCGATATTTAAAATATTTTTCAGAATAAGCCTTGTAGTGCCATCTGTCCATGAAAAACGGACGCTAGATAAGAAGTACAGAAAACTACCATAAGATACGTGAAACGTCCGATAAAGCGGGCGACAAAATAACTGCTGCCAGAATTAGTCCAAAAACCTAGGAATAAACAAATGCAAATTGAAACAAGTAAACAAATTGCGAACTGATTTGAGGTAAGCACTACATTATTAAACTCTAAATGGATTCCTAAATATATAAGATACCTAAATCTAACATTTAATGAGAACATAACATAACAGAAGAATTTAAAATCTTTATTTACTCTAACAGTAATTCATTTTTTTTTTCAGATACCCAGGACCTAAAGGATGTAACATGAAGTAGAGATAGTAAATCATCACCAAAAATGCTGCGAAATTATAAACATGTTGCTTACCAAAATGAAATATACTAATACTAAAATAATAGTTGTTTTAGAATATTTTGCTACATCACAAGCTGACTGCTACTCCTCCACCGTCCTTCCTAGTTTTCCTCCGAACTCTTCAAGCTGAAGATAGTCGCTACCAGTGCAGCTCCTTATTGCAGCCTTCTGTCTCTCGCACAAAATTTTTCGTTAGTTTTCGATCACGTTGGGGTCCCCAATTTCGCAGCAGTGGTATTGATTAATTCCATCATTGTGGAAAACATATCTTTATTTCTTGTTTATTTACATCTGTTTCTAGAATACATCCAAAACTTGATTTCTAGATTATATTATATCAAAATCACAATCGTAATAAAACTCATTATTATATCCTTGGATACCCTTCAACAATAATGGTGAATATGTAGTGAACGCAAGTATGCCCGCAACAATGAAGGCTACAAAAATAAACATATATTGAAATACATAGTTTTCTAGATACAGGGGTTACAAATTGAAATTCCTGAGAACAGTTTTTTTTCAATATAAATGTAATCTAAAGGCCAATTTATAATTTTTTTTGTTCATTTTATCTAGAAAATGTATCATACTCCTCTCATTTTATTATACATAATTCACAGACAGGAATGATTTTACTACATGCCTATGTAGATATGTACATTTCCTAAATAATAGAAATGAGAACAGTAAAAGATTATAAATTGGCCTAAATCATAACAAATGAAAATTCACTTAGATATTTTTTTTCCTTTATTCTTATAAATATGCAGCTATCAGAATCATTTAGAGAAAAGCAAAACTTTTTCACTTATTTAGGATTTTACAAAAAAGTGTTTCTTGCATTATTTAAAATTACCCATTACAATGATTTAAACTTTGTTAATTAGGAAAACAAAATTTGCATACACCATTGTTTATTACGTAGCAACTAAATAACAAGAGAATATCTGGTCTTGATAACTAAAAAAAATATAACACAATTGTATAGATAGACGGGTAGAGGTCTTTTAATATCTCATGAGCCGCGAAATGCGCGAAAGGCGTGGCGTATCCCCATTATTCTTCTAATAAGCACGTTGTGAAAACATTGACTCAGAACTGGACCATGTGCATCATTACAAGTAGAAATGAACTAAGGCACTCGGGCATCAATAAAGTCAACTGGCGAATGTTCGTTATATATATTTTTATTGTTTAAAGTAAAATAATAAAGAATAGGGCATTTTATTATGATATTTGTAATCGGATCAAAGGCTTGTTTACGCTAGAGCTCGAGAGAGAGACTGTGAATAATAGGTGTAATGTTTTTAGGACGTAGAATAATTTAGGCGACGGTCGGAATTATGTTTCTGCGCATATAAAGGTCAAAGCTCATAAGATGGGTATAGGGATAAACTACAGACAAACAGTAGAGAAATAAGTAGATAACTAAATACATGGATGGAGAGATGCAGCGATGTATAGATGGACAACTGATTAGACAGACAGGCAGAAAAATGGACAGACAGACAGGCAGACAGACAGACAGGAAGGTAGGCAGTTTTCTCCTTTTGTTATTGTTTTTGTGTATCAATGTTTATCTGTTTTCATATTTTCCAGTTTTTTCCACAGGTTAGACACTTCCTCCTGTATTTGATAATTGTTTCAATAACATATTGTTTTTTTTTTATATTATGGTTAAAATGTTGGCACTTATTTCTGGGACACCCTTTATAAATCAAGATAAAAGCAAAAACATAATTTTTTACATTTCTACTTAGAACAAAACAGCATGGTGATCATTTATATTCTAGCAATTTCAACATACTTAAACCATTTACAGTAAGTTTAAACACTTTGTATCTCGGAAACTAAACATTTTCTAACCCAAGTTTACAGAAACTATTTTTCCTATTTTGAGGAGTTCTCCCTTCAGGTAAAATCTAGCTAATATATTTCAGGATACCTTATATACAGGGTGATTCATTAACAATGGGAAAGTCGAAAGCTGAAGATACTACATGTGAAATGGTGACCATTGGCGCAAACATGCCTCATCCGAAAGTTGATAGTTTCGGAAATACAGGATGTTGAAAGTTACAATTTTAAATCATTTTTTTTGCTATTATTCTGAAAATATGTAGGTTAGGAACTTGAAAATTTGTGAAACTATATTTTTTTAGGCGACGAATAAGATGTGTGTTGTAATTTCAGCATTGCTAATAGAGGGCGCCACTTACGATCAATTTTACCGAAAATTTAGTTAATAACTTTGTACCCTGTATATTTAACATGAAACTTGATTCAAAACCTGAAAGAGCTATCATTTTTCCATTAATTATGTACTCTTGTTTCATTTCGGTATCTCGATCCGTTTTCGAGAAAAATCGATTTAACGAACACTATGTTTTGATAATATGAGAAATTAAAAGCGAAACAAACCAAGTGTTTCTTCGTGTTATTACAACAATTAACAATAAAACAAATAAAATACGTAATTATGATTTAAAGTAATTGTTCGAAGAATCCACCGTTGACACTGATACACTTTACACGTTTTCTGAGAGATCTTCGAGTTTGAAACAACATATTGGGATTGCGTCTGACTTCGTTGGCAGCGATTTGTATTCTTTGCCACAACTCTTCACACGAACCAATAGATTCTTCCAAATAGAAAAATGAAGAGGATTGAAGTCCGGACTTCTGGGTGGCCAAGTAAAAATGCTTCCACGGCTTGAAGAAGTTCCACTTTATTTAAGAAGAGACATGTGGTTCATGCACGACGGAGCTCCACCGCATTTTTCTTGGCCAGTGCGTGCATATTTAGATGCAGTTTTTCCAAATCGCTGGATTGGCCATGTAAGCATTTTTGCTTGGCCATCCAGAAGTCCGGACTTCAATCCTCTTGATTTTTCTATTTGGTCTCGAATGAAAGATATAGTTTACAAAGAATCTATTGGCTCGTGTGAAGAGTTGTGGCAAAGAATACAAATCGCTGCCAACGAAGTCAAACGCAATCCCAATATGTTGTTTCAAACTCGAAGATCTCTCAGAAAACGTTGTGTAAAGTATGTAAATGTCAACGGTGGATTCTTCGAACACTGACTTTAAATCATTATTACGAATTTCATTTGTTTTATTGTTAATTGTTGTAATAACACGAAGAAACACTTGGTTTCTTTCGCTTTTAATTTCTCGTATTATCAAAACATAGTGTTTGTTAAATTGATTTTTCTCGAAAACGGATCGAGATACCGAAATGAAACAAGAATACACAATTAATGGAAAAATGATTGCTATTTCAAGTTTTGAATCAAGTTTCATGTTAGACATTTAGGGTAAAAAGTTATTAACTAAATTTTCGGTAAAATTGGTCGTAAGTGGCGCCCTCTATGAGCAACGCTGAATTTAAAACACGCATTCTATTTGTCGCCTAAAAGAATATAGTTTCACAAATTTTCAAGTTCCTAACCTACATATTTTCAGAATAATCGCAAAAAAACGGTTTAAAATTTTAACTTTCAACACCCTGTATTTCCGAAACTATCAACTTTCGGATAAGGCATGTTTGAGCCAATGGTCACCATTTCACGTGTAGTATCTTCAGCTTTCGACTTTCCCATTGTTAGTGAATCACCCTGTACATTGATTTATAAACATCTAATACAATCATGGTAACAACAATTGTTTGATCAATACATGTATTATTTACGTAACAAAAATTTTAATCAAGTTATTAACATATAAATAGTTTGACATATGTTTGTTAAATAATTTTAAAAAGTATAAAGATGGAAGAAAATGAAGATATTACACAAAATATTGGTGAAAATAATGAGTTTACTGAAACTGAAGAAAAAAATGATGAAATCAATGAAAATGATGAAGATAATAAATCTAACAAGGAGGAACCAAAAATAGAACAAAATGAAGATGATGATAAAACCGAAGAAGTAGAAATTGCAGGAGATGGCATCGAAGAACAGGACGATTTTAAAAAAGATAAAGAAGAAAATGCAGAAAACGAATTTGAACTTCAAGAACTAACAGAAGAGGAAAGAGCAGAACGTGAAAAAGCAGAAGAGGAAAAGCAAAAAGAAATGGATAACATATTTGAAACTGCCGAGAAAGCAGAAGTTTCAAGTGAAGAAGGTAAAACAGAGGAAGAAAATAATAAAGAGGGTGAAGGGCGGGACAGAACTATGAGTGAAAAAGATACTGGTTTTACACATGGCAGAGGCAGTATTTATTACGAAATGGGGCCTAGAATACGTGACGCTGAAGATACCCAAATTGATACGGGAGATTTTCTTTTACAGGAAGAGGATATACCTTTAAAATTTTATAAATACATGGATGAAAAAGATGAGGAGGAAGCTCAGGAAGAATCTGTGTCGGAGGAAGAAGAAGTGTCAATAGACAGAGCTCCATATTATGAAAAATATGAAAATTTAATGACAGAATATACAGCTGAAAAACTTAGAAACAATTTACTCCAAAAGAGGCTGGTAAAATTCTTTAAGAGAAGAAAAATGGACCATGTTCTAAAAGAAACTGACCAACAAATTGATACTCAGGAAAAATATGGGAAAAAGTTAGATGCTTATGGGGAATTAAGTAATTTAGATTATATTCAAAGAACAACTATAACTACAGAATTAGATAATTTAAAATCAGAAAGAGAAAATAAAAATAATGAATTACATAAAATGTTTGATGATTTACAAATTCAAGAAAAAGATACAGGGTTTGGATTAATTCATACAAAAACTGGAAAGGCTATACCAGACAAATTAGTAGAAAGGTTGGTACATCGTCAGAAACAACAAATGCAAACAGTAAGCGACATGAGATTAAAATACATACAACTAAAAAATATGGTAGTTGAAAAGCAAACTGCAATAAGCCAACTGGATACAATTGGTGAAAATTTATATTTAATGGATTTTGAACAACTTAAAGTAGAAAACAGAAGTTACATGGACAAAATGGAGGAGAAAGATGAAGAATTATCAAGACTAAGGAATAAATGCCAAAAAACAATTCAAATACTAGCGCATATGAGAGAGAAATCTGCAGCACTTGAATCAGATATTTCTGACTTAAGCACTGACCTTCAAAATCTCAAACAAAATAGTATAACGGTTAGTATTTACTCAAGTCCAGTCAAATTATAGTTTGAACATAGAAAAATTATTAGTAGACATTTTAATGCATTTTATGATGGTGAATGCTATGTAGAATGATAATATCAAAAAACTAACTCGAAAGAAGTGACACCAAGTTGGCAAATTGCAAAATAAGTGACAAAATTACGTGTTTTTTCACTTTTTTTACTATCCATGAAAATCTAGACGACCCATCGGAAAATTAGTTCTTTTATGTTGTAAGCAATTAAATTACCTACAATATAAGGTACCTACAGTCATATTTCACAAATTTGTTAACTGTAAAATAAAGGTCGAATGCAGAAAAATCAGTTTTCGAAAATTACGCATTATTATAGCAAAAAGCAATGGATGTTAATGAAATTTATGGAAAAGACAGTTAATCCAATGTCCAACAAGTGCGCCATAAGCCGATTTAATTAACCGTGAAATTGTTGCTCCAGGAATTTGTTAATTAATTTAATTTGTTTTTTGCAACTAATTGTTTAATTATAAATGTTAATTTTAGAAGTAAATATCGTAGATATAGGTTCTAATTGATCCAAAGAAACGTATCGAAAAAGAAGAATTTCAAAAAGTTGTTCTTTACAAATAACAAAGTAGGATGTGCAAAACTCACAGGGTAGACTAAAACCTCTCAGGATTTCGCTCTTTTTGCATTAGAACTTATTTTGATGGTAAATAGAAAAAAAGCTATCTTGGGAACAAAGAGGCATAGCTGATTTCTTCTTCCACTTAATAAACTAACAAACTTTTTTGGTTTTTATTCAATTTAATATAATTTTGTTCTATTTAATTTAATTTTTTCTCAAAAGATTTAACTCATTGATTAGCAAAGTAAAGATCATATAAGCAAAGATTAACTGATCTGTCTCAAATACAAGACAAAACTTCATTAACGGGAATTTTTTTTTCAAATAATTCTAATAAAAATGCTTTATTCAGATTAAATTGAAAACTGGTTGCTAGCGTATAGATGTTATTTTTGGGACCTGAAGCCTGACCGGATAACGATTTGACTGGTTAAACCAACGTTATATTAAAATACACTCCCTTTGTTTTTGCAGTATTAAACTGTACATACATACAATTTTACATATATAGTCTACTTCATTGTAATATGATATGCATAATTAAGAAAATTTACATTGGTAGGATTTTGATAGGAAAAAAACGAAACACATTTACTTTAGACTAGTGTATTAAAGTAACTTCAGTACATACAAATATGTACATATTAATCCTTACTAAACGGGTTATTAAATATCATATTTAGCATAGGACTGTACTGTAAATATAAAAATATGCTCTAAAAGTAATCGTAGATATTCGTTTGTTTCTTTGTGTGTATCCTGTTAAAGCGGAGGCCAGTTAAAACGTGGCCGGTTTAGGAGTCCACTGTAGTAACCGATGAAATTGCATTTACGAAATGAGAAAAATATTCCCGCACTGAATCAAATATGCTTTTTTTTATTGGTCCTTACAACTTCAGTTCTTGTTTTACCATAAAGATAAGGGATAAGTTTATTGTCCGTCATAAATTGTTTGTATTTTTAACTTTGTCAGATAATTATTTATTTACTTCATAATGCTTTATGGTCTTAAGGAACTGTAAACAAATGTTCATTCTCGAAAATTATTGGAAATTATCATCAATTTTAATAACACATAATTTAGTACGAAATAAAAAATAATTATATAAATTTTAGATTTAGCCCGTTCTGTAAATTGTGACTATCGAATATGAATCTCTAGGAATATTCCTATTAGAGGTGCATTAAATTAAACAAATTTGATCAGAAACTAAACTTCTCACAATACCTATATAATTGAGCTATTTAAATATATACTGCACATTTATTTTCCAGTTCATTATTATTATGTTAAAAAAATATCTATTAATTTACCCACTGATTTTGTATTTTCAACTATAAATTACGGCATTTATAGGTTAGAGGAAATTTAAACAAACTAAAACAGCAACGTGACTATTATCGAAATATGACTAATAAATTACGTGATGAATCTGGTCTTCTAACAGAAAGCGAGTTGTTGAGAGACATGGAAGTATCAATGAGACAGCTTAAATCAATGAGTGAGGAGTTAGAATCTTTAAAAGAAGAACATAAAATCAAGGCTCAACAAATTAGAAATATTCGAAAAAATATTGAGTTTCCTCCTGAGGGATTGATTAAAAAAACACAAAAAATTGTATCAGATAAAGTAGCACATCGTAGACATCTTTACAAGGGAAGACCTAGTATACACAAGCCGACACTTCCTGAAGATGCATTTAAACATTTGAGAAATTTTAGAGGAAAACCTACCTTCAACGTCTTCAGAAAAAAATAACCATTACAATAAAAGTACACCCATAAAAATTAAAAGTTTGCTTTCTAAATTTCTGTCACTATATCTTGCACTATATTCATGATGTAAATTCTTGAAAATAAAGAAATACTAGATTAATAGACATATAAATAAACAATATCTTCAACAAATAAATAAGATGAAAAAATAAGATGGTCATTTCTGATTATGTGCAGGTTCATTCCTCAAAATGTTAATAAAGAAATGCACTTAAATCTTTTTATCCCAAAGAAATGTCTGGAACTGTATCAAATTCAAATATACATTATACTCAACGTAATACAAATCAACGAATACTACCTTCTTTCTCAAACTATCTCTGCTTAGTAAAAAATTCTTTATTTGCTCTTCTTCTGTAACAATGCCATCATCTAAAATGGTAAGGGAATTAATACCAGACAACAAAATATTCTTTGCAATTTCTGATCCTAAACCTCTTATGCCAATCAATAGAACATTTGCAGCTCTTAATCTAAAATAATTTTTTTAATTAGTTATTTATACTAACTTATTTGTAGAATTTTTTGGATTCCTTACATATTTGTAAAAAACGTAATACAATTAATTTAAAAATTGATTTACCTTTCTTGTGATTCAATACCCCATAACCTAATTTGCCGGTCATATAATTCAGCTTCTACAGCTGATAACTGTTTTTCACTCATTATAGAATACCAGAGGGTTATTTTTTAATCTTATTATTCTAAAGTATTTGATTCAATTTTATAACTTTATAAACTATATAAACCAACTCAGTATTTAATATACACTTTCTTGGCTTATGATTTCAATTTCAATCAAGATTTTAAACAAACGCTTCTTATCATCATATATCAAATTGGTATTGGTCTCAAAAAATCTCTTCTTCTCCTTCAACCTTAGAGTACTTAACCAGCACACAGAATTTTCCAGTCAACTAATCAACTCACTATGGAATCACGGATTTCTTAAATTAAATTTAAGAAATCCGTGCTATGGAATATACAGTATGACCTATGTTCGTTTCATTCACTAAAGCCATATTACACAAGCTTTTACCATAGCCTAATTTCTTTAGACTATGCTTTTATGCTCGAAGCTCGAACAGCTACTAACACAAAAACATGAAAACGAGACGCTAAAACTAGTGATGGGAGATTTCGAGTGAAAAATCGAGTGGTACTCGATTATTGAGATCACTCGAGATATCTCGAGATGTTTACTCCCACCACTCGAGTGATTACTACCCTACGGTTGCACCCCAAAATGTTAGTGCATACTGCAAATAGTCACTGATTGCGTAACCTTTTTTTTAGAATAAAACGAAAAAGTGGTTAGGTTTTGAAGTGCGTGAGCTTTTTTTTTTTAGCTACGCTTATAAGTAATATATGACTAATACAAACATATTTGTGCGCCGCTGGGTTGAAAACGACCAATATCTCGTATCTCGAGTGATCACTCGATTATTGGAAGTACTCGATTACCGATAACTCGATTATCAAAATTGGTCGATTATGCCCATCACTAGCTAAAACAACAAATACACGAACTCACAGAACAAAACACCCGACAATACCAACAAATACTAACCATGACACAGCAAATCGTCGATTTTCAAAAAACAATTAACCTTTCGGACGAAAACACCACTAAATTACACCAAAAACTCGACAAACTCATCAACAAACAAATGACAGACAATATACCCCAGACAGGCACACACACACGCCCCCCCCACACACACAAACCGCTCACACACGCACAGAGAAAAGCAAAAAACACACGGCGGAATCCTCTAGCGAGGACAAAGCCCCAAGACATAAACAATCAGACAAAACAAGCAAAACACGACCACAAACACCAAACACGCGCCCCCCGACACCTAAACCCTCCACATTATTCTATGGCTAGAAATTGGCCTCAATGATTTGGGATCGAGGGGGATTATCCCTCTTTATCCTGCCTCATCTCGTGTAGGCCTGGACAGCCTTCGTAGGTGGGCCCCATCCGTCGTCTACCCCGACCGCAAATGCGGCCGGTGTAGGCGCTTTGTGGGACCTCCTTTTGTCCTGGCTGGGCCCCGCCGGCTAGGGCCCTTTCTTCTGGCGCTCTTCTTGCTTCGCCGGCTCGTCTGTGTAAACCCCGGGGGTAGTGTCATGTTTATGTGTGGTATGGTTGGGTAGGGTAGTGCGGCTATGCAGCCTGGGATGCGCTTTGCTAAGG
>NW_019426021.1:433091-433740 GCF_000390285.2 Anoplophora glabripennis
ATGGACGATACAGACAGCGAAAGACCCTCTTCAAGAGTCTCCGCTTCACCAAATAATATGACCAATAAAACAGATTTATACGAACAGTTACAAACACAAAAACATGAAAACGAGACGCTAAAACAACAAATACACGAACTCACAGAACAAAACACCCGACAATACCAACAAATACTAACCATGACACAGCAAATCGTCGATTTGCAAAAAACAATTAAACTTTCGGACGAAAACACCACTAAATTACACCAAAAACTCGACAAACTCATCAACAAACAAATGACAGACAATATACCCCAGACAGGCACACACACACGCCCCCCCCACCCCACACACACACACCGCTCACACACGCACAGAGAAACGCAAAAAACACACGGCGGAATCCTCTAGCGTGGACAAAGCCCCAAGACATAAACAATCAGACAAAACAAACAAAACACGACCATAAACACCAAACACGCACCCCCCGACACCTAAACCCTCCACAAGCGCCCTACAAAACACCCCACAAAACACGCAAAAACAGACAGACAAAACCAAACAAGCCCCCCTCCCCCGGTAATCTTGCGAAAGCAAGAACGGTGGACGCAAGTACAAAAAATACTCACAACACTTAACATTAACTACACAAAAGCCAAACTCACTA
>NW_019426022.1:2963-4900 GCF_000390285.2 Anoplophora glabripennis
GGTGAAGTATTTGTGTTATGGTGAAGCAAGACATCATTTGTGTTAGTTCGTAGAAAGTGAGTAAGACGGACCCAAATGTGTTTACACGTGAGTGGATAAAATTTTGAACAATTGCTGTTGCAGCATCGGGTATGTCAAATGATTTTATTATTTAAAAACACAAATTAATTTTATTAATAATTAATAAAGGCAAAAGCATTTGAATTTGCCGATATAAAATAGGTGCGATAAAATTCTATTTACATATTTCTTTCCTTGCGAAAGTTTTTGTCCGTTTTTATCACGCCGCCATACCGGTCGCATTGTGCGAGGTCAGGTTTTACAGTGGACCAGTTTCCAGTGCCGTGCAGAAGTGTATTTTAAATCAATTTCGAACTGACCTTCTTGATTTTTTCTTTACAAAATTGTATTTGTAAGGGTCCCCTGTACATCCAGAATTTTTTTTTGGATAAGTTCCGAATCACCCTGTATACCGTAACACACTAGTACCATAAATAACTATTAATATGAGGAATACGTTCAATAAATGTTATATGTATTTACTAAATAATGCATTTTTGATGTGAGTTGATTTGGCAGCGTATATTTATGAGTAGGTATTTACTGTATAAAATGTACATTAAAAAATAGTACGAGAAAGTTAACTTTCTAAACCTAGTTCGATAATTATTTATCTTTAAACTTCCTTTAATTATCAACTTTATTTTTTTATTGTATCAAAGGTAAGTAAATTTAATTTGATTGAATATTCACAAAGTTATTCTACTTGTTTATAAGTAAGTACATAAATTCGACCAATGTTTAAACAAGCTCCAGAGCTCTCCTAATTGACGGATTCGAATTTTTCAAATAGCGTTTGAAAGCTTGAGAGCCCTTCTATATGTGATTAAATTTTCAAGTATCTAAGGACCTTGGTTATTGCTGTACAAAATTTTGAAAATTTGCAAAATTTTTTTCAAAATCTGGATTGCCAAATTATTATACAAAATCTGTCGAACCGATTTTGATGAAATTTGGTGTGACGATTCTACATAACATGAAGTTTTCTTGAGCCAAGTGTGAAGGTCCTATACCCAATTTAAAGACCCCAAAAAAATCCCTAAAAAGTAATGTATTTTAACCCCATTTTGGCGATTTTCGATTTTTGCAATAATAATCATGATTCATTCGATTTGTAACTACTCATATTTTGTAAAAAAATTGATTACAAACTTTTTTCCTCTTCAATTTTCGCCTAAAATCAACTCTTGAAAAGATACATAATTAAATAGGAAGAAAAATAAGACATATTTCGAATTTTTTTAACATATTGTGCCGCCAAAAGTTAAGCCCACGTTTTTTTATACGCATAGAAAATTTCATTTCTAGTGATATTTGAAAACTAAAAAGCAAAAAATCTCCGTGAATATACGATTCATCCAAATATAGACTTTTTGAAACAGACACCGTCTAAATTAATAGTGTTTGTTTATTATTATAGAAGAAAATACTCGTCAGATACGCTTTGATCCTCAAAAGATTTTATTAAATAAAAAACGATCAAGGTTGTTGATACAACTCTCACTTCATTAATTCCGGCAAATTGCAAATTCGCATCGCACCTTCCCGCAAACGCATGCTTAATTTGCTCAGACATAATTAATAACCTGTACGAAAAACGCAGCGTCACGTCAAGCATATTTACCTTAAGGTTTTCCGCTTCTTTTGCTATATTCAACAAGTCTCTTGTCGCCCTAACATTCACATTAGTGGCTTCTCTTAAGGTCGCATCCAACTTGGTATTTGCTGCGCAGTGGAAAATAAATTCGACTTCCTTGATCAACAAGGCCTTGTCCAGCTCGCTTAGACCCAAATCTGGTTTTTCGCAGTCTCCCGCGATTAGGGATACCTTCTTGAAGAACTCCGGGTCAATTCTTCGCAAGGGATCGAAGGCCTGG
>NW_019426023.1:0-862 GCF_000390285.2 Anoplophora glabripennis
AAGACTGAAAACTTGGACCGAGAATTCGATATTAACGAGATGGAAATGTCAATCAAAGCCGATATTGTCGACATAAAATCTGAAGACGAGGAAAGTAGGTAAGGGATGATTATTTTAGCATTAAAAAAAAACGGCAAATTGCCCGATCGTGGTACTGGCGTGTTTTATACAATTAAATCGGTACATAAATACAGTGGCGGCTCGTGGCTTTTTGAGATGGGTGGGCAAAATATTTTTTCTCTCTATAGTTTCACTTTAAGTTAGTCTATTTACATTTGAAAGTGTTAACAAACTTAATAATTATGAAAATAGTTAATCTAAATATACCTGCAAATTATATTAGTTATTTCAAAAGTATAATAGTTCAGCAAGAACAAACGAGAATGTCATCAGAATGATTTCTTGTTGGGATATGGGATAAGGCAAGGGATAAGGTATAAAAGGACATATAAATATAATATAATTCTCTAAACAAATAGTAAAATTCTCTATCACTTTTATAGCAATAGCACATACTGAAATTGCTAACGATAAATTATACTAAAATTCTAATAAGTAAATAAATAAATTAATAAATAAGTAAATAACCAAATCAATAAGGCGCTTTACAATGTCTCTATTTTCGTCCACGACTTTATTATGTTTTAAAATATTCTCACGAAATGCAGAATCAAGAAAAGTTTGAATGTTTTGTTTTCCTAATAATTTAAATTTTAATGTTGAATATGTATGCTCCTCCGATCGCTCGTGTTTTTTTTGAAGATTCATTTATATGTTTCAGATCTGAATATCCTAGATAATTCCATGGAGTTTTACTTTTTTCATTAAACTGTAAGCAATTCCAACAATATAATTTGTTTCT
>NW_019426023.1:2126-11455 GCF_000390285.2 Anoplophora glabripennis
AAACTAAATTCAGGGGTAATATTATAAGGCACCAACTGAAACATAAAAATACTTCCCAGGTTCAAATGTACAAGTGTAACGATTGCGATTATGAAACCAAATATAAAAGAGCTATCAAACAGCACCAACTGAAGCATAAAAATCCATCACAGGTTCAAATGTACAGGTGTAACGACTGCGATTATGAAACTAAATTTAAGGGTAATATCAAAAACCATCAATTGACACATAAGGATCCTTCGCAGGTTCAAATGTACAGGTGTAGTGACTGCGATTACAAAACTAAATTCAGGGGTAATATTATAAGGCACCAACTGAAACATAAAAATACTTCCCAGGTTCAAATGTACAAGTGTAACGATTGCGATTATGAAACCAAATATAAAAGAGCTATCAAACAGCACCAACTGAAGCATAAAAATCCATCACAGGTTCAAATGTACAGGTGTAACGACTGCGATTATGAAACTAAATTTAAGGATAATATCAAAAACCATCAATTGACACATAAGGATCCTTCGCAGGTTCAAATGTACAGGTGCAGTGACTGCGATTACGAAACTAAATACAAGAACATTATCAAAAGGCACCAACTGAAACATAAAAATACTTGCCAGGTTCAAATGTAGTACAAGTGTAACGATTGCGATTATGAAACCAAATATAAAAGAGCTATCAAACAGCACCAACTGAAGCATAAAAATCCATCACAGATCTAATGTACAGGTGTAATGACTGCGATTACGAAACTAAATACAGGAGTTGTATTAAATATCACTTGTTGAAGCACAAAGAGCTTTCTTAAATGCAAATGTAGCGCTGTGTTTTGCTAAACTCTATGCATAACGAGTTTTTGATGCACAAAAATGTTTGCCGGTGTGAATTACTGCCCCTTGTGTGTCTTGCAAAATGTCAAAAATGGAAGCATTTAAGAGCTACAAATGTGAATATGATAATATATGTTTGTAAATATTGGAATAAGATGCAAGTTAGTGAAGTGTTGATGTCTGCTAACACTGTTCTAAATTATTCATTTTGTAAATTTGAGTTGTGTACGTGTGGATGGGAAGGTTATCGCAACTCGCTAAATGTATTTTGTACCGATTACCTTAATTTTCTGTGAACAGGTGGTAGGCGTTTAAATATTTGTTGTAGGATTTAACTTGCTGAAATGAATTCTTCCATTGTTTACGGTTTTTATTATTATGAATTAAACATGTGGATTATTAATTCATAATTTAATTTTAAGTCCTCTTAAAACCAGTTACTATTTTTTAAACCAAAAGATGAGGTTTTATTGTTAATAATACGGCAAATTCATCATTACCTTCCATGTAAACAACGGTTTTCAAAATATATATCTAAACAGACTGATTTAAAAAAAATAATATTAATAAATATTTGTAATTTTGAAAAATTACCCACTGGACTTAATTTACATTGTGAATTATTCCCGCAGTTAAAAAATAAGTCTACACAAATTAGAACATGTTCTAATTTTCGTGTATTTCTTCATGAAGTTCGGAAGTACCGACAAAAATATCGAAGTTAAATTATTATTACTTCTTTATAAATGGGGATACTTAAACTGGCAAAGTACGATTACAATTTTTTTTCGTGTTATCTCAATTTATTCAGGAAAATGTGTTCATTTTCAATCTGTCTTTATTTACCAAGACTTTCCTGCAAAGTTGGTAGTAATTGTTTTTGTTTCAAAGAAATTCACGCAGTTAGGAACAATGTAAAACCAAACCTTTTATGAAAAAACCCATGAGTTAATTAATGAAAAATTTCTTGAATTTATTCATGAATTAATTCTCACTATAAGGCAGCTGTAAGTAACACTATTGTATTTTGTTAGTAATATTTTAAGACTTCGAAATAAGGTTTAAACCCTATTATAATTTTTGTACTGTAGGCTTGAATGAATGAAATAAAATTTAACTGTACATGCTGATTTTATAAAACCGTACTTATCTTATTATAACACTGTTCCATATCGGACAACTAGGTGTGTTAACAGTAACGATTCTTTTTTTTCATCATTTATTGTAGCACTTGAGCAGAAGGCACTTGTTTTGAAATATATATATTTCAATGTATCCACATTAAGATTTGTGTTTCATATCACTGAAAACGAAAAAAAAAAAAAGAGTAACTAACAGTGGTGTCTTCTGCTACTATCTCAGTTATCTGCACCAAATGGAGATCTTCATCGCGTAACCTTAATCACTACCTACTATGTATATAAGGTATACGCGTATTCGGAAGGCCTAATAAAGAAGACAGAAAATCGCAAAAAAAAATTCCGTAGACATTTTAAAAAATATGCAACAGGGAACGCGCCTGCGGTATATAGAGCGTTGGAACGTTCAAGAGAAATTGCAATTGGTTTCAAAATCGAGGAGCGGCGCATCCCAACTTTATTAACAAAGTGCTATGGATGGATGTTTCGAACGTCTTCTCTGATACGTTGTATTTTCAATCTTTAGATAGTGCCTCGTCTGTTCACGTACACTTTGCTTTTCATATAACCCCACAAAAGAAATCTAGTGGGGTTAAGTCNCCCTCCCCTCCCGCGCTAGCCTAAGGGCCACCTTAGCAAAGCGCATCCCAGGCTGCATAGCCGCACTACCCTACCCAACCATACCACACATAAACATGACACTACCCCCGGGGTTTACACAGACGAGCCGGCGAAGCAAGAAGAGCGCCAGAAGAAAGGGCCCTAGCCGGCGGGGCCCAGCCAGGACAAAAGGAGGTCCCACAAAGCGCCTACACCGGCCGCATTTGCGGTCGGGGTAGACGACGGATGGGGCCCACCTACGAAGGCTGTCCAGGCCTACACGAGATGAGGCAGGATAAAGAGGGATAATCCCCCTCGATCCCAAATCATTGAGGCCAATTTCTAGCCATAGAATAATGGCGCGACCTGTTTCAGTGATTTTTTAAAATCTGATCTGGAAAAAAATACGACTTTTGTTCTATCATTTCGAACACACTGTACACCCAGCGAATTCAAGTACAATAAAAAGAACGTTCAAATTAAACAAGCACCGCCGTACAGAGATAGATAGAGTGTACAAGGTAGACCTGAGTAGGATAATAATTAACTAATTTTTATCATTCCTGTTCTTCGGAGTAGAGAAGAGGAAGAAGAGCACTAACAATCACCATCCAATGTTTTAATTGAGGTTAAACAGCACATACAAGTCACGGGTTTGTATTTACTTTTCAAAGGAAATTGTAATGACTGGTGTTCGGGAACCTTATTGTAGGCTTTGCCTTAAAATTATAGCCGATAAAAGTTTTGAAGTAATAAACAACGTTATCAGGGATATTCTTGATGTTCTTTTGCTGAAACTGGTAAGTCATTGAAAGATTAGTTTCTACTATTTCAATTAGTGAACGTTATTTTGTGCCAAAGTTGTTGTCATTCTGTTTGATTAAAATGCGCACATTTCAGAAATTGGATGATGTGACCAAGGAGGTTATATGTAGTGTTTGCAAAAGTAAATTATACGCAGCATTAGACTTCAAGTCAGCTTGTTTGAATACCGATAACATAATTATTCCATATGTGGATAGTGAAAAAATGTTACAGCTCGACTTAAGGGAAGTGTACAGGAAGGAAAAGAAAGACGAGTCAATTTCAGAGAATCAGAAAATATGTCGATTGTGTATGCAACTAGTAAAAAGTGATTTTAGGTGCATACGTGAAGAGGAACTCGAAACTATTCAGAAATTGACTCCTGAAATGGTATGAACCATGTTAAATATATTCATTGATCACAACTTAAAAAAATTACTTTGCAGAATATAAATATCATCATAGATCCCGTTGTATGTAAGGTGTGTTTGGATTCCCTGTGCACCCACAACAGTTTCTGCAGAGAATGTTTGGAAGTAGAGGAAAACTTTAAAGGTAGTTCTGATTGTCAAGCCACAGAAAGTCTAGTTGGTACATCACCATCCAATTTATTCGTTAAGACTGAAAACTTGGACCGAGAATTCGATATTAAGGAGATGGAAATGTCGATCAAAGCAGAAATTGTGGACATAAAATCTGAAAACGAGGAAAGAAGGTAAGGGAAGACTATTTTAGGATTAAAAAAATGGCAAAGTGCCTGATTGTGGTACTGTCGGGTTTTATACAATTAAATATATCGTTAATCTATTAATGCGTATTATTAACTTGTGTTACCAAAATAGTCCAATCAAATCAGATTTAGTTCATTAAACAAAGACACGTAAAAATAAGGAAAAATTTCCTAGAATTTAAAAATGCCATCCGAAGTTTGCAAAAAACAGTTTAATAAAAAACATTTTAGATAAAAATGTTTGAGTCAACAGTTGTAGGACTTTTTATGAAAAAAATTTTGAACCTATCTCAATGTCAATTGATAAACAAATGTATCAGTTACTGCAAAAAAACTTATAAAAATCGAATTTTTTTAATTCCTATATCTTGTAAAGGAAAAAAAGATTTTTTTACTTTCAGTGTATGTAATCCTTGGCAAGTAGAACTAGAGCATTTTTGTAAAATTGCAAAATGTTTGATAGTTTTTGCAAAAGTTGAGTTTTTCGAAAAAATACATTTTTTTCAAGTTTCAATAAATCATACAGTAATGCACTTACATGATCCATCTTGGACTTAAAATTTTCTCTAACAGTTGTACTTTCCTGGGAAAATTCGTTAATTCCTATGTTCTAAATTGCTTGGTTTTTCTAAAAGATGTCAGAGTTGGCAAAACATTTAAATTAAATTTGTTGCGCAAGTACTTGGGTATAGATCTCATTTGACATAGTAACAAAAGTAATTTCATTTGGAGAAATCGGAAAAATACCCGCATATATTTGTTGCTCGTAACCTTATAATTTCAGTTTCTTATTTTTCTCACTAGTATTCTTAAATTTCTTAGGGATTTAACTTAATTATTTTCAAAACCATCATTAACATAGTTATTTAATTTCATCATAAGATGGAAATAATGCCAAGTACAGTTCCGACATTTATAAATGCATTTGGTATTATCTATAACCCCTTAAAATTAAAACCTTGCTTTGGAAAATACCCTGTATATGCAATTTTTTCAGCGACGAGCCGCTGGAGAGCCCCGATAATAAACCGTTCGAGAAGAGTGACCGTAAGGTTGCAAAAGATGATGGATGTAAATGCGAGAATAGGTCAACGAGCAAATATAATAAGAAAAAAAAGCAGGAACGCAATGAATTGTACAGATGTGATAAATGTAGTTACAAAACTGGAAGTAAGATCCGTTTTGCAGCACACTGCGCTAGATGTGGGAAAGATTCGGAAGTGTACAACTGCAAAACGTGCGTTTATACAACTGAGCATGAGAAATTATTTCAAAGGCACCAATTGCGGCATAAATGTCCTTCGCAGGTACAAATGTACAGATGTAACGACTGCGATTACGAAACTAAGAACAAGAGTAGTATCACGCGCCATCAATTGACACATAAAGATCCTTCGCAGGTCCAGTTATACAAATGTAACGACTGCGATTATAAAAGTAAATACCGCTACTGTATAAAACAACACCAATTGATGCATAAAGATCCATCACAGGTTCAAATGTACAGGTGTAACGATTGCGATTTCGAAACTAAATACAGGAATCATATCAGACGGCATCAACTGAAGCATAAAGATCCATCACAGGTTCAAATGTACAGATGTAACAAATGCGATTACGAAACTAAGGACAGAGATAATCTCAAAAAGCACCAACTGAAACATAAAGATTCTTCTGAGGTTCAAATGTATAGATGTAACGACTGCGATTATGAAACTAAATACAGGAGTTGTATTACATATCACGTGTCGACGCATAGAGAGCCTTTTTAAATGCAATCGAGTAGTGTTGGCAACTGAAATCGGTTTTTTGGATAGTCGATTAACCGGTTCCAGACGATTTGGATTTTTACGAAACCCAAAAACCGGTTATTCGATTCTTCAAATAACCGATTATTCAAATAGTCGATTATTTGATAATCTATTCATTCAAACATCCGGATAATCGGATTCTTTCTTTATTGACATATTGGCTACTTAGCACGTACATAGTAGATACAAAATTAGGTGGAACTATTAAGGGAAATACAATTTATTTTTATACTTTATCTTGGACGCAGACACAGATTGATTAAAAAAACAATCACCCAAACACCAAACCTGTTTATACGGGGTGTCCCAGAAAGACCTCCCATAAATACAGGAGGTCATAGTACGACAAAAAATAAGAATTTTTAGTCATGAATTATATGTCTATCTCCTCTTGTTTTTAAGATACAGAGCGACAAAATAAAATTTTTTAAATGTAATTTTTCCGAAAATTTCCAAACGGTGCGAAATATTTTTATGAATGTTGGTATTCTGGGGTTTTTAAGGGTGCCAAATACGCTGGTCTAATNGGTTTTTTACCATTCGGGCTCCAATTTCTAATGTACAATTTTATTTTCTAAAAATAATGTACTCTTGTTAGAACTTCCTAATGTGGACGGTTTTCGAGAAAAAAGGCTTTTAATTAAACTCGTACAATATTACGGTGTATAAAATAAGCCTACTTTTCTCAAAGTAGGCTTATGTTAAAGCTTATTGATGGATGTCTCATACACAACGCCTACATTCTTAGTAATATTTATTTATTTATTTATAAAGGCTAGTGTTACATACACATATAAGTTTATACGCGTCCAAGAAAAAAAGAGTTGTAAATAACACATAAGGATTATAACAAGTACCTAACTGTTATACAAATATACGTGAACAACATATAATTAAAATAAATAGGAATAGCAAATTTCATAAAAATATTTCGCACCGTTTGGAAATTTTCGTAAAAATTCTATTTAAAAAATTTTATTTTGTCGCTCTGTATCTCGAAAACGAGAGGAGATAGTCATATAGTTCATATGACAAAAAATTCTTATTTTTTGTCGTACTATCACTCCCTGCATTTACGGGAGGTCTTTCTGAAACACCCTTGGAAACCGCTCGCAAGATTTTTTTCGAATTTGTGATGGTATGATACGATTCGTGGGGCCTACCAACCTAAAATATTTTCAAGGTCATCGTGTTTCCGGTTATGCCGGAAGTCAATACTAACTTTCGTATTTTAAATGGAACCCCCTGTATATTATTGCATATTTGGAAAGAGCATCTATTTTTAAGTTGAAAACATAGAGCACACTCCATACTTAGGATTGACCGTTTCCGAGATATTTTGATTTTTAAGCAAAAATTGACAGATGCAGGCAGTCAGCAAAATTTAGTTTTCTCGGAGACATACGTTTATTTTTTTGTGCAAATTGGACATTTTGTAGACGATGACCTAATTTATCGAATTTGACATGAAAATTTTCCAGTTTTTGTAGTCAAAAAAATTATCGAATAAGAAGTTCAGAAAATGTGGAAAACTCCAAATTTTTAAATGGAAACCCCTATTTTTTTTAACGTATTCGCATTCTGTACAAAAGTTAAGTGTAACTTTGTAAAAGTTTCCCTATACCTAAACCCAGTGATTTTCACTATTTACGAATAAACATTTCTTTTAAATTTGTCTATTTACTAAGAAAAGAAATTCACAAAGTTCAGAGCCATAGACCACCTAGACTGGCTGTATCTAATTCCAATGCGCCGGTACCATTGAATGCAAATTGCGGGGAAGTTGAGGGTGCGAGGTAATCTGACTGCGCATACCTTAGAGCACATACTACAGGTCCGGATTAAACAATATTTTTACACTTATGACAAATATTCATTTTTCAAGTTTGGAATTCACAAAATAATATATTTTAATGTCTTGCTTATATTAAATAAACCTACAAAATAATTTAAATATATCTATTGTCCTTTAAGTAATGTTAGTTTATTTAATATTTGTCTTTTCGTAAATATTTTGACTTCAAGATTTATTCTCACATCAATATACTTTTCATATACCCTTACAAGTTCTATTAAACGATAACAATTGCTAGGGAAGTTATCAAATTGTTCATGCAAATTTTCAAATACGTTTACATTAAAAAAGTTTTTTAATACATGATACACAATTTTATTTTTCTGTAGCTTGGGTGTACCGTTCTTATAGTCATTAAAAAAATATATATTTTTTCTGTTTCTTAAGTTGTCATTTTTCTTTTTTAAACGACATTTCGACTCTCTTTACCAACTTGTTCACTTCTATTTATACAATGTCCTACAATACATTTGCCCATGAAAGAATAATTAATTATTGAAATCAAAGCGGCACGTACAGCTCAAAATTCCAGATACGACCGATGCTGGGCTACCGACTAGGCTCCCAACTGCTTTCATCATAATCGCCCTATAGCCAGTCTAGATGGTTTAGAACAATGTAAAACCAAACCTTTTATCAAAAAATCGATGAATTCATGAAAAAATTCGCGAATTTATTCATGAATTAATTTTCACTATAACAACAGCTGTAAGTAACACACTATTGTATTTTGTTAGTAATATTTTAAGACTTAGAAATAAGGTTTAAACCCTAATATAGTTTTTGTATTGTAGGCTTGAATGAATTAAATAAAATTTAACTGTACATGCTGATTTTATAATACCGTACCTATCTTATTATAACACTGTTCCATATCGGACAACTATGTTAACAGTAATGATTCTTTTTTTTTTCATTTATTGTAGCACTTGAGCAGAAGGCGCTTGTTTCGAAATATATATGTTTTGAAAGTATCCACATTAAGATTTGTGTTTCATATAACTGACAACGAAAAGAGAAAAGTGTAACTAACAGTGCTGCCTTACTTCTGCTACTACCTCAGTTATGTGCACCAAATGGAGAACTCATCGCGTAACCTAAATCACTACCTATTATGTATACAGGGTGTTAGTAAATAAGTGCGACAAATTTCAGGGGGTGATTATACATGAGAAAATAATGGCAGTTTGCTTATAAACGTATGTCTGCAAATGATTCGTTTTCCGAGATACGGGGTGTCAATGTTTTTCTTAAAAACTGACGATTTAATTTATTGCTCTGAAACCGGTCGAGCTGTGCAAATGAAATTTGGTGGGTTTTAAGAGGTAGTTACTGCGCATTTTTTGACACGCAATTCATTCGGTCGATAGCCGCACGGTTTAAGGCGTCAGTACTTAAATCGATGTGTGCTATCTGCCCGGGTTTCGAATCCCGCGGCCGGTAGACCGTAGATTAGCTATGCTTGTACGGAGCATTGGCAACCTCTGTGCAGGTATGATAGGGTGGAAGAATGTTGGCTTGGGTCAATGTGAGATATTGACACCGGTTGGCATTTGACCACCC
>NW_019426023.1:13990-34769 GCF_000390285.2 Anoplophora glabripennis
GGTCACCCAGGGTCAAAAAGTTGGTGTCTAGGTCTTTTGTGTTTGTCGGTCACGTCGGGTACGTAGTCAACGGCTTGCCTGAGGAGGGGATTGTCATGTCTAGCGGCTACGTCAAATCGTTTCTCCGCGTTTTGTCTTATTGTCTGTGTAGCGTTTGTGTATTGTAAGTCTCGTAATATGTCAGTGTTTCTTACGTACCAGGGCGCGTCGGTGGCCGTGCGGAGGGCTATGTTTTCCACAGCCTGTAATGACTTTAAGTGGCTTTTTGCCGCGTGACCCCACGCCGTGGAGGCGTAGGTTAGCTGCGGTTGAAGTACCACCTTGATAAGCGTTCGCTTATTCCTTAAACTGAGGAAATCTGAACTGGAGAAAAAATATGAATTTTGTTCCATCATTTCGGACACACTGTATACCCAGCGAATTCAAGAACAATAAGAAGAACGTTCAGGTTATAACACCGCCGTCCAGGGTAGATTGAATGTACAAGATAAACCTAAGTAGAACAATAATTATCTAATTTTTATCATTCATGTTCTTCCGAGTCCGGGTAAAGAAGAGGAAGAAGAACACTAACAGTCGCCATCCAATGTTTTAATTGGGGTTAAACAACCGATACAAGTCACATCATTGTTTTGTACTTAACTTACATTTCAAAGAAAATTGTTGTAATGACTGGTGTTCGAGAAACTTCTTGTAGGCTTTGCCTTAAAATTATAGCCGACAAAAGTTTTGAAGTAATAAACAACGTTATCAGGGATATTCTTGACGTTCTTTTGCTGAAACTGGTAAGTCATTGAAAGATTACTTTCTACTATTTCAATTCGTGAACGTTATTTTGTGCCATAGTTATTGTCATTCTGGTTGATAAAAATGCATAACATTTCAGAAATTGGATGATGTGAGCAAGGACAAGGTTATATGTAGTGTTTGCAAAAGAAAATTATACGCAGCATTAGACTTCAAGTCGGCTTGTTTGAATACCGATAACATAATTATTCCATATGTGGATTGCGAAAAAATGTTACAGCTCGACTTAAGGGAAGTGTACAGGAAGGAAAAGAGAGACGAGTCAATTTCAGAGAATCAGAAAATATGTCGATTGTGTATGCAACTAGTAAAAAGTGAGTTTAGGTGCATACGTGAAGAGGAACTGGAAACTATTCAGAAATTGACTCCTGAAATGGTATGAACCATGTTAAATATATTCATTGATCACAACTTAAAAAAATTACTTTGCAGAATATAAATATCATCATAGATCCCGTTGTATGTATGGAGTGTTTGGATTCCCTGTGCACCCACAACAGTTTCTCCAGAGAATGTTTGGAAGTAGAGGAAAACTTTAAAGGTAGTTCTGATTGTCAAGCCACAGAAAGTCAAGTTGGTACATCACCATCCAATTTATTCGTTAAGACTGAAAACTTGGACCGAGAATTCGATATTAACGAGATGGAAATGTCAATCAAAGCCGATATTGTCGACATAAAATCTGAAGACGAGGAAAGAAGGTAAGGGATTACTATTTTAGCATTAAAAAAATGGCAAAATGCCTGATCGTGGTACTGGCGGGTTTTATCCAATAAAATTGGTGCATAAGTACAGTGGCGGCTCGTGGCTTTTTGAAATGGGTGGGCAAAATATTTTTTCTCGTGTAATTTAATATCGTATAGGAATAATTGCACTTTTAGTTAGTCTATTTACTTTTGAAAGTGTTAACAAACTTAATAATTATGAAAATAGTTAATCTAAATATACCTGCAAACAGTGGCGGTTTTATCATAAGAGCTGCGGAGCTGCAGAACACATAAAATTTTATGTATTTAATCATATTAAATATCAACAATCTAGGAATAAATAAATCTCCTTAATATATGCAACCTCATATACACAATGTGTGGACAGCGAACAATTATATGCGTCCTTTGTTTTTATTGGCTGATCAGGCACGTGACCCAGTACACGGAGATAGGGGCTTTTGCGGCTGCAATAGTCACAGCGCTGCAGTCTGCACTCTGTAGTAAATGCAGTAATATTTCGTACGTGGTATGTGGTGGTTTATTTCTGCGAGCGGCACGTGTGAATATTTTCGTTTAGGCATCTACGGATATTATAGTTATTAAAATGAATAGCGTTTCGTTTAAAAAAAAACTTTGGTTCTCTGCCTTATGAGGATAAACTAAAAATAAAAGAAGTAAAAGTTATAAAAAAACAATAATGTATACACAAAAGCAGAGTGGGTGTGCGGGTGTGATTTAAAATATTCACTGTTTTGTTTTCCGTGCTTACTTTTCGGTGGGGATAAAGCATGGACAATATACAGTGTGAAAGATTTAAGTCATTACGTCTTTAGGTAAAATAAACATAAGAAGTCAGTTAGATTCTGCATATTGGGATAATATACGGAAACATATGAACAGGTAATGAAAAATCGTCATGTATTATTTAAAATCATAGATTGCATAAAATTTTGCGGAGCTTTCGAATTAGCACTTCTCGGACACGACGAGACAGAAAATTCGGACAACCCTGATGTGTTTCGTGGACTCATAAATTTTAGTGTAGATCTTGACGACATTTTAAAAGAACATCTAGCCACATTGGTATGACCGGGATTTTCTGTGATTGTACCGGGAATTAGCTGTATGGTCCCGGATTTCGGATTTGCACGTATAACTCCCGGAATATAATATAATGTACATATATATAAAAAAAGATAAAGAAAAAATCATAACACGCCGAGGAAAATTAAAATTCGTTGAATCGTTGGTAAATTTCACAAACGATTTTTTTTTATAAACAATATTCAATAATTTAATAAAATATATTTAGTTTATTCCAATTTATTATACCATCAGTAGGTAATTCGTAAATGGATATTTCTAAAAGGTATCAATTTCAACAAATATAACAACCCTAAGCAGAACACATTCAATCAATGTTCATGCGCCGCCACTGCCTGCAAATTATATTAGTTATTCCAAAAGTAGGTATACTAGTTCAGCAAGAACAAACTCGTATCTATTAAAACATTGAAAATTGAATCAAAGAACATTCAACATAGGCATCATAGATATTTATCTTTTAAGTCGATTTACAAATTATTATAAGATGGTTTATTATTTCGTTTACTAAAATTTGTTTTCTAGAACACCTTTGCAGGGAAAAATTGTTCCAATGTTTAAAAATTCATTTAAAGAACAAAATTACAGCAAATAATTATACATACGTATATTTCCAACTGCTGGCACGAAGCCTCAGCGTGTACAACACTCGATGGGCATATGCTGCCAAATATTGTGATTTAGTGAACGACTTACATTTCCGATTACTTTCTAGTCATATGTACGTATTAGCAGGCAAGGGACGTCGTTGTCTAGTTCAGCGGCCACCGGCAAGCCCGAATGTTATGTTGGTTGCTGCTGAGATCATTAAATTATAAATTGTAAAATTTGGTAGCGAAAGTTTCAAAGGAGATAACACATTTTAGATTTGATTTTAAAAGAATAAGCTCAAATCATTTTTGTATATGTACCTATACTATATATTTTTTTTAATACCTCTGACATTTTCAAGGTGAGCATTGCATAAATATATCGTTAGTCTATTAATGCTTATTGTGCTGCCAAGCGGGTCCAATCAAATTAGATTTTTACGTACCAAAAGGGCCCCGCCATAATCTTATGGAAAATGGCTTTCAGCGAAATCGTCTCAATTTTTGATATGAGATAGGCCTCATCAATCTGACCAAAATTCCCAAATGCCACGATTGCATGTAAAAACATAAAATGAGAGATTTTGTTTTAGAAAAATGCACCAAACCAAAAATAGGATATCTATTATTATTATTATTCTTATAGTTCTTATTTTTGTTATTATTATCATGATACACTGAAAGAGTATATTCATTATAAATAATCAGTATAATGAAGACGCTCTCATATTAATAATTCAGACCGTTTTTCTATCTGGAATTCATATCTCATATTATGGATTGATCTAGCGGGGTTAAGCGCCCTCTAGAGGTAAAAACAGGTATTACCGGGGGTTGTGGCCATTGGGAATTTTGGTCAGATTGATAAGACCTGCCTCATATCAAAAATTGAGACGATTTCGCTGAAAGCCATTTTCCATAAGATTATGGCGGGATCCTATAGTTCAGTAAACAAAAACAGAAAAATTCCCTAGAATTGAACAAACTACTTTACCTCAGCTGAATGTTAGGGTTTCATTTTCAAAAAAAACGAAACATTCTAAACATCTGTTGTCTAAACATTTTAGAAAATAATGTTTAGACAGTTGTAGAACTTTTTATAACAAAGTTTTGATCACTGTCCGATGTCAATTGATAACCAAATGTATTAGTTATTGGAAAAAACTGCTAAAAATCGCATTTTTTTAATTCCTATATCTTTGAAACGAAAAAAGATTTTTTTACAAAACTTGCAGAGTATGTAGTCCTTGGCAAGTAGAATAAGTGCATTTTTGTAAATTTTCAAAATATTTCTTAGTTTTTGCAAAAATTTAGTTTTTCGAAAAAAAATACATTTTTTCAAGTTTCAATAAATCATACACTAATGCACTTTCGTGACCCATCAAAGGCTTAAAATTTTCTGTAAGAATTGTACTTTCCGGTGCAAATTGTGCGCGTTATGCAAAATAATTGGAAATATGCGAAAAATCTACCGAAACTTTGACTTCTTTTTTCGGGTCGAAAAATGTAGATCTTTTTCTTATCGTTAAAATTTAATCGGAATGGCACTATTGCCATTGGAGCAGGTCCGTGATTCACTACTCTCGAATGCGAATCATTCGGTTATTAGATGACTATTTGGAATTCTCTGGGAGCATGTGATCAAAGCTCTAACACTGCTCGCTGTACACCCTGAAATAATAAACCAACCTATAACCTCTTAAAATTAAAACCTTGCTTTGAGAAATATTCTGTATATGCAATTTTTTCAGCGACACGCCACTGGAGAGCTCCGATAATGAACCATTCGAGGAGAGTGTCTGTAAAGATGAAGAAGCGGATGGATGTAAGCACGAGGATAGATCGCGGAACAAATATAATATGAAAAAAAAGCAGAAGCACAGTGAATTGTACAGATGTGAAAAGTGTTGTTACGAAACTGGAAGTAAGATCCATTTTGCAGCACACTGTGCTAGATGTGGGAAGGATTCGGAAGTGTACAAGTGTGAAACGTGCGATTATAAAACTGAAAATAAGAAATTACTTCAAAGGCACCAATTGCAGCATAAATACCCTTCTCAGGTTCAAATGTACAGATGTAACGACTGCGATTACGTAACTAAATTCAGCACCGATATGAAACAACACCAATTGAAGCATAAAGATCCATCACAGGTTCAAATGTACAAGTGTAACGATTGCGATTATGAAACCAAATATAAAAGAACTATCAAACAGCACCAACTGAAGCATAAAGATCCATCACAGGTTCAAATGTACAGGTGTAATGACTGTGATTACGAAACTAATTACAAGTTCATTGTCAAAAGGCACCAATTGAAACATAAAGATCCATCACAAGTTCAAATGTACAGGTGTAACGACTGCGATTATGAAACTAAATACAGCCACCATATGAAAAAACATCAATTGAAGCATAAAGGTCCATCATTGGTTCAAATGTACAGATGTAACGACTGCGTTTACGTAACTAAATACAGCACCGATATAAAACAACACCAATTGAAGCATAAAGATCCATCACAGGTTCAAATGTACAAGTGTAACGATTGCGATTATGAAACCAAATATAAAAGAACTATCAAACAGCACCAACTGAAGCATAAAGATCCATCACAGGTTCAAATGTACAGGTGTAATGACTGTGATTACGAAACTAATTACAAGTTCATTGTCAAAAGGCACCAATTGAAACATAAAGATCCATCACAAGTTCAAATGTACAGGTGTAACGACTGCGATTATGAAACTAAATACAGCCACCATATGAAAAAACATCAATTGAAGCATAAAGGTCCATCATTGGTTCAAATGTACAGATGTAACGACTGCGTTTACGTAACTAAATACAGCACCGATATAAAACAACACCAATTGAAGCATAAAGATCCATCACAGGTTCAAATGTACAAGTGTAACGATTGCGATTATGAAACCAAATATAAAAGAACTATCAAACAGCACCAACTGAAGCATAAAGATTCATCACAGGTTCAAATGTACAGATGTAATGACTGTGATTACGAAACTAAATACAAGTTCATTATCAAAAGGCACCAACTGAAACATAAAGATCCATCACAAGTTCAAATGTACAAGTGTAACGATTGCGATTACGTAACTAAATACAGCCACCATATGAAACAGCACCAACTGAAGCATAAAGATCCATCACAGGTTCAAATGTACAAGTGTAACGATTGCGATTATGAAACCAAATATAAAAGAGCTATCAAACAGCACCAACTGAAGCATAAAAATCCATCACAGGTTCAAATGTACAGGTGTAACGACTGCGATTACGAAACTAAATACAACAACCATATGAAACAACACCAATTGAAGCATAAAGATCCATCACAGGTTCAGATGTACAGGTGTAACGACTGCGATTATGAAACTAAATTTAAGGGTAACATCAAAAAACATCAATTGACACATAAGGATCCTTCGCAGGTTCACATGTACAGGTGTAACGACTGCGATTACGAAACTAAATACAACAACAACATGAAACAACACCAATTGAAGCATAAAGATCCATCACGGGTTCAAATGTACAGGTGTAACGACTGTGATTACGAAACTAAATACAGGAGTGGTATTAAATATCACGTGTTGAAGCACAAAGAGCTTTCTTAAATGCAAATGTAGTGCTTTGTTTTGCTAATCTCTATGCATAACGAGTTTTTGATGCACAAAAATGTTTGCAGGCGTGAATTACTGCCCTTTGTGTGTCGTGCAAACTCGCTAAATGTATTTTGTACCAACTTTACTTTTGTTTAAATATTTGTTGTAGGATTTAACTTGCTGAAATTAATTCTTCCATTGTTTACGGTTTTTATTATTATGAATTAAACGTGAATTATTAATTCATAATTTAATTAATAATTAAGTTCTCTTAAAACCAGTTATTATTTTTTAAACCAAAAGATTGAGGTCTCATTGTTAATAATACGGCAAATTCATATATAAGATCATTACCTTCCATGTAAACAGCGATCTTCAAAATATATATCTCAATAGACGGATTTAAAAAAAAATAATATCCATAAATATTTGTAATTTTGAAAAATTACTCACTGGACTTAATTTACACCGTGAATTAGTCCCGCAGTTAAAATATAAGTCTACACAAATTTAATTTTCGTGAATTTCTTCATGAAATTTGGAAGTACCGTCAAAAATATCGAGGTTAAATTATTTTTACTTCTAAATAAATCGTCGTATTGTGTGATGTGATCGTGTGATGTGTGGAGTCTTGTTCTCGTTGCTCTGACAATTTTATAGTATATAATAAGTTAATAAAGTGCAAATTATGTCAATCATCATTTCACACAGTATGTGTAAAAGTAAAAGACAATTAGATTAAAGCGATAAATGATTGTGTGAATTTATGGTGGCTCTGCGATGAATGTATCTTTGTTGCAAGTGCAAAACTGAAAATATCGGAACGAGTGGACATGTTGGAAGAAAAAGTTGGTGAAATTTTATTAAAAACCAACAAAGTGTTGGAAAACATCGACACCATAAGACACCATCTTCTTGTAATTCATGGGCCATATAGTGAAGTCGAAGAGAAATAATTGTCCAAAAGTTACAATACTCCATTGTTTAAAATGGTCAGAAACTTAAGTGGCGATAATGTCGTAAAAATTATAAATTATGTATTATGTCAAAATTGGAATTATACGTCAGCGGACGTTGATGTTTTATATAATGGTTTTATATACAACATTACAGAAACTTTGAATAGAATAGCACCCCTGACAAAAATACAAATCAAACGTAACCCATGGATAAATAAAATTGTATATACGGCACAACAACAACGAGATAGAGCGTATAAAAAATTCTCGCTTACGAATTCGCTAAAGGACTGGAATGTTTATAAAAGGAAAAGAAATGAAGTTGGATCAACTATAAGGAAAGAAAAACAGAAGTTTTATGAACAAAACATAGATAAGAATAAAGGGAATAGTAAAAGGATGTGGAAAACTTTGAGGATGCTATTCCTTCTAAACATAGGGAATTTTCAGAATTCCATGCAATTTCATTGAATAAGCTCAGTAAAGTAGTAATGGGTTTGAAAAATAAATCAGCATCTGATGAACATATTACGATAAAGCTGCTTAAAGATATTTTTATGGTAGTAGGTTATCCGTTACTATATACAGGGTGACCCGTTAAGAATGGAAATGCCGTTTTTTTTTTTTAAGATAGATCTCCAAAAGCTCTATCTCGATGCAAAATTTGAAGACGAAATTTTGGTTTTCAAGGCCTACTACGATTTTTTTTTTAAGTGAAAAATAGCAAAATTTTGTTAGCGATTTTTTTATAAAAAATCTGACTACACCACTGGATTTAGGAACCCCTCAAATGCATTTGTACCAATTTTTGCGAAAAAAAAGTTTGCCCCTAAAAAAGTTATAACAATATCGGCATCACCAGTGTTTGCCGTTGTCGGTGAACCTATTTTATAAAAACCGAATAGAACCCAATGGGAAACAAAATTAAATAACAAACACAAACATTGGTTTACTAATTAGTAATTAGAATCATAAAAACCAGTATACACAAAATAAACAACAATTACTTTAATATAAACAACAATTGATAAAAAAATGATTCAAAAATTACAGTTTTTAAAATGAAAAAGGAGTCTATCAAATTGATTTACACTAATCACGTCATTAAATTTAAATTTTTGTAGCTTCCACTAATCCTCTGTTTAATTCTATACATTTCTTATAACGTATTTTTATATTTTTTACAACATTTCTAGTGCACAATACCTGCCGGTTATTTGGCCGTGTCTTATAAACTTTGGACTTAATAAAGCCCCACAGAAAAAAAACCAAGTGGGGTAAGGTCCGGAGATCGGGGTGGTTAATGAATTAATGGACTGTTTCGACCATGATTGGGGAAATTCTCATTAAGCCACTCCCTGACATGTCTCGCATTGTGATTGGACAACCATCCAACTGAAAATGTAGATTTACTCTTTCTTGTAATGGTAGATTATCGACTGCATTAAAAAATTTGTTCTGAAGGAAATGTAGAAATTGTTCGCCATTCATATTCCCTTCAAAGAAGAATGGACCAATGACGCTCTCGTTAAGTATCCCACACCAAACGTTAACTTTCTGACTATATTGTCTTCGGCAATTAATTATCCACTCTGAATTTTCCGTAACCCAACACCGCGAGTTCTGTGATACAATTCCATTCGTCGTGAATGTGGCCTCATCGTTGAATAAGATATTTTAAAAAAAAGTCGGTAATTGAGATATTGTCCCTGTGCCCAGAGACAAAACTCCATTCGTTTCTCATTATCACCTGGTTCCAGAGTGTGAAGAAACTTAGGTTTATAGGGTTTTATGTTATTTTTTTTTAAGCCGCGTCGGATACTTTCTCTAGGTAAATTTAAATCCAAACTAGCAATCCTGAGGCTATTCTGAGGATTGTTTGTAAAATAATTTATATTTGCTGCTCGTGAATACGTCTTCTCTGTTGATTGCACCTTTTTAAAATGCATTTTGATACAGCACCATATTCCATAAAAGTATTGTTTATTTTAAAAACTGTGCTATGCGTAATATTAGGTCTATCTGGATGTCTGTTGTTAAAAATTATACACACCTCTCTTGCCGTCCGATCATTTTCTCCAGAAAGGCGTACTATTTCAATTTTCTCATGTAAAGTTAAACTTTGAGCCATCGCAAAGAATTATGGAATGCACAAAAAATATTACAATGTGCCACTACTGGTCAAGTTTGGCATTTGTCGTCTAAACTATATTTCACAGCCTACCAAATTTTGTTCATATTATTTTTAAGCAACGTTATTTTCTGGATATCTCGTAATAGTTTTTTCAGAAAATTCTTCACAAAGATTTGGATTATGGTTGTAGAATCCAGTGGCTTTTTGAATAGAAAAATTATAAATGTAATTATTTTTGTCTAAGAAGGTAATATTTGTAAGTTTTGGCATAATAACCACGAAATAATAATAATTTGATGAACTTGTTGTTTATTTTATGTATACTGGTTTTTATGGTTCTTATTAATAATTATTAAACAAGTGTTTGTTATTTAATTTTGTTTCCCTTTGGGTTCTATTCGGTTTTTATAAAAGAATAGGTTCACCGACGACGGCAAACACTGGTGATGCCGATATTGTCATAACTTTTTTAGGGGCAAACTTTTTTTCGCAAAAATTGGTACAAATGCATTTGAGGGGTTCCTAAATCCTGTGGTGTAGTCAGATTTTTTATAAAAAAATCGCTAACAAAATTTTGCTATTTTTCACTTAAAAAAATTCGTAGTAGGCCTTGAAAATCAAAATTTCATCTTCAAATTTTGCATCAAGATAGAGCTTTTGGAGGTCTATCTTTTAAAAAAAACCCGGTTCAAATCGGTCCATAAACAACTTTTGTACGCGAGTGTTTCCATTCTTAATGGGGTCACCCTATATACATCATTAGCTACGGGTGTCGTGCCTGAGGTAGAAAATTAGTGTTATAGTTCCTGTGCCTGAAATAGTATCTCCCGCACAACCAGCAGATTTTACACCAATCAATTTACTACCGGTTATAGAGAAAATACTTGAAATTGTAGTATGTGAACAACTTAGGAAATACTGTGAAGACAATAAAATAATTTTTAAGGGCCAGTCAGGTTTCCGGGAAAAACATTCCTGTGAGCCGCTGGTGTGTGAGAGTTGGACAAAGGATATCGACGATGGTAAAGTGATCTCGAGTGTATTTGTGGACTTACAACGCACCTTTGAGACAATTGATCGTGTGAGGTTGTTTAAGAAACTTGGCGCGGTTAGTATTAAAGGCAAAGCATTAGAATGGCTGCATAGTTATTTGTGTAAACGTTACCATTGTACAAAGATTAAAGGGAAAAGATCAAAGAAAGTTACAAGCGATATTGGGGTCCCCCAGGGAAGTGTCCTCGGACCATTATTATTCATTATTTATATGAACGATATAAGTGAGGTTTTGGATAAGGGTCTAATAAATTTATTTGCAGATGACACATTGATATCGGTTTCAGAGTACGATCAGGTAGAAGTAACTAATGTAATGAACAATGAGCTTGGCAAATTATATAAGTGGTTGTGCAATAATAAACTTAAATTAAATGCTACAAAGACTAAATGTATGATTTTAGATACAGAACAAACCTGTCAAAATTATTCTTTCATGTAGTAAATACACACCTTTAGTTTATATGAGAACTCGACTGCAATGGCTTTCTATAGATAAGTTTATTGAGCAATCGTGTTTAATTCTAAATTATAAAATTGAACATAAGCTAAAGCTGTATAATCTTCCAAAAAATGTAAAAATGGCAACAAACTTAAAAACATTTAAAAGTATGTTGAAAAAGCTGTATTTAGAGTTGTGGCAAAGTACGATTACAATTTTATTTGTTATTTGTTAATGTTATTTCAATTTATTCACGAAAATGTGTTTATTTTCAATGTGTCCTTATTTATTTAGACTTTCCTGCAAAGTTGGTAGTAATTATTGGTTTTGTTTCAAAGAAATTCACAAAGTTTAGAACAATGTAAAACCAAACTTTTTATGAAAAAACCGATGGGTTAATTCATGAAAAACTTCTTGAATTTATTCACGAATTAATTCTCACTCTTAGGCAGCTGTAAGTAACACAAGTATTGTATTTTGTTAGTAATATTTCAAGACTTAGAAATGAGATTTAAACCCTATTATAGTTTTTGTACTGTAGGCTTGAATGAATTAAATAAAATTTAACTACATGCTAATTTTATAATACCGTACCGTGATCTTACTATAACACTGTTCCATATCGGACAACTATGTTAGTTAACAGTAATGATTCTTTTTTTCATCATTTATTGTAGCACTTGAGCAGAAGTCACTTGTTTAGAAATATACAGGGTGGTCCGAATTTTATGCAGGAAACTTCGAGGGCACATAAATCTCTTTAAAATAGTAGGTGTTTGCCTTATAAACATAGGTCTAGAACGCATCGTTTTAGAGATACCGGGTGTTATTGAATTTCTGTTTACATCTCTGGAATCTATTAACCGATCTCATTGAAATTTGGTACAGATAATGCATGACAGTAGGCCTTGCATTCCTTAAAATATGAACTGTAAAGGTTCAACCAGTGGTGTACAACTGGACAGGGGTCACCCTCTTTGTATAAAAAAAAACTACACCACTGTATTTTTTATAATTTATTGTAACGGATTTATATTCTAATGCACTAAATACGTAAAAAAGGGTAACTTGAATTTTTCCCTAAGAATCCCTTGTGGCAGACACTTCAAACCATAATATTACAAGAATATTTATGCTTATGCTTAAAAGTATGTAATATAATTTGTAAGCAGAGCAACAAAATTCTTTCCACATCACCTGTGAGGTAGTGTTCCTGGTGTGTTTTAGTTTCCCCTGGAGACCTACTCCACCGTCTTTACAAATAAGAAGAATTTGAATCAAAATAATAATAAAAATACATTTACCAAGTAACAACAACTAAACAAAAAACACCACACAAAATCCACATCCATACATTTCTATTAATGGAACTACCTAATTGAAACTAATATCATGTGGTGGTTTACATATAATTCATTACACCCGTCTTCTATTCTCTATAGTAGTTGTGGTCTTGTATCTATTGGAGTAGAGTAAATTTTACTTTTCAGATAGGTAATCCCTAACATGTAAGTCTAGGGGGTTTAGATCTGGCGATCTGGCTGGCCAAGACACTGGACCCTCTGCACCATTATGATTGACATTGGCATTTGGTCTTCAACCTATCCATCGCCCCATATAATTTTAATTAAGCCATTCTCGTATTATTCTCATAAAATTCGCAGCAGCACCATCCGTTTATATCCAGATATAAAGAATGAAAGAACTTTTCAAATTTTCGATTTATTCACCCCAAGTTACCGAGACGTTCTTCGTGTAGGTACTTAGCCGAAGATCGTCGTCAAATGCTCTTAAAATTTAATTTCTGTGCCTTTCATTGCGTCGGCGTGATTTTCCAAATATCGTTTTAATCCAAAAAGAGGAAAGCGACGAGTGTAAAGAATTTTGTTGACGTGTTTACAAATTGCACTTGCTTTTAGACATAAACATAAATATTCTTGTAATATTACGATTAGAAGTGTCTGCCACAAGGGGATTGTATTGGTATGAATAACTTGAGAACGGTGAATTTTAGGGAAAAAATTACAGTTACCTTTTTTACGTATTTTGTGCATTAGAATATAAATCCGTTACAACGGCTTGTAAAAAATACAGTGGCGTAGTTTTTTTTATAAAAAAAGGGGTTACCCTGTCCAGTTGTACACCACTGGTTGGACCTTTAGTGCTCATATTTTAGGGAATACAAGACCTACTATCATATATTATCTGTTCTAAATTTTATTGAGATTGGTTAATAGATTCCAGTGATATAAACAAAAAATCAATTTTTTTTAACAACTTCAACACCCTGTATCTCTAAAACGAGGCCGTTCCAGACCTATAAGGCAAACACCTATTATTTTAAAGAGATCTGCCCTCAAATTTTCCTGCATAAAATTCGGACCACCCTGCACAGGGTGTTCCTAAAATAGGGTTCCAAACTTTTGCTGTGTTTATAACTCATTAAAATAAGCCAAAAAGTTCCTATTAACATGTGCTCTAAAACGCACCCTTAGGAAGTTATATGCCCTTAAAAGGGCTCAAACAAAACTGGTTTTTTCTGTTATTGACAAAACGGTCGCAAATAAATAGAAAAAAATTTATGGGTCTTACATAACTTTTTACGTTAAATAACATGGGCTACTCCGTTTTTCGACATGCAAATCATATGCGTCCCATTTAGGTTGGTGAAGGGGGTTTTCGGCCCGTAATTTTTTTTATTTCAATTTTTTTACAATTTTCTCTACAGATTTATAAAATCTTAACAATTTCTCTTAGGCAAGAAATACTCCAGAAACTTCATTATGAACATTTAGGCTATAAGAAAACGTTGGATAGGGCAAATTTGTCATTTTTCTGGCCAGGTATGCGAAAACAGATTGAGGACATCATGTTACATCTGCCAGACACATCGAAGATCTCAGGGCTCGGAGCCTTTGAAGACTCACGACATTCCCAGACTGCCTTGGCAAAAGGTAGCTGCGGATCTTTTTCAATTTCAGTTACAAAATTATCTTTTAATCATTGATTACTATTCCAAGTTTGTAGAGGTTATTAATTTAAATAACAATGTAACTTCTCAAAATTTAATTAATAAATTCAAAAATGTTTTTGCACGTTTCGGTATTCCAAAGACCTTGATGACCGACAATGGTCCAAATTTTTGCAGCTTTGAGTTTAAAAATTTTGTTAAATATTGGGAATTTCAGCACATAACTTCTTCTCCCTTGTATCCTCAGTCGAACGGTCAAGTTGAAAGAACTGTTCAGTCTTTCAAAAATCTCTTAAAGAAATGTTTTCTGGACAAAAAGGATCTATATTTAGCACTATTAAATTTTAGAAACTCACCGTTGAATGGCGAAAGCTCTCCTGCTAACGCACTAATGAACAGGAACTTAAGATCCACTATTCCTGAGATAAATAAAAAGTTTTCAAAAAATTTTAATAGAAAAAAGTTTAATTCACACATTTTGAAAACTCAAACTAATCAGAAAAAATACTTTGAGAAAAACAAAAAATCTTTACTACCTTTAAAAGTCAATACTTTTGTAAAGATTCAAATTAAGCCAAATACGCCATGGCAAGATGGAAAAATTTTAAAAAAATTACCTTTTCGTTCATATTTGATTCAATTAGAAAACGGCTCTATTTTCAGGCGCAACAGAAAATTCATTAGGGAATTTTGTGCATCAAAAACTTTTTCAAGAAATTTTCAAAATTCTTATCAAACAGGGACTGACCCTAGTCTATTTTCAGAAAGTAATTTCCAACTTTCAAGTAAAGCTTTGAGAGTGGTGGAAAGTGAAAGTCATGCTTTGGAAAACTAAACATCCATTAATGATAATAACAAGGAAAAGGAAGGTATGTCATTGGAGCGGGGAAACAATAATGATAACTCTTTTCTTGGTAGCTGTAGCGAAAGTTCAGACAATTTTCAGTGGAAACTCAAGCTTTTCGAGTCCACCTGACAAAAACATTACCTTAACTGTAAATAACTCATTCAACAATTCTGATTTTGAAGGCTTTGTAAGTAAAAAACTTCTGGAAGATGCTAAAAAATCTCAAAAGACTGACGATAATTTTGTTTTAGATTTAGAACTTCCTAGCACTTCTTTTGACATAAACAAAACTTCTTACGATTTCCAAAAAAGGGAGGATAACCCTGCCACCAATTCTGTTACCATTAAAACTAAATCTGGTGGGAAATCAAAACCTCCAGATAAACTAAATCTTTAGTTTCCGAGATACACATCTCCAATCTCATCTCAGATCACACAGAGCAAAATAATTGTTAAATTGTCTGAAACCTGTATGTTTGTCTGTACATTATACGTTTAACTGTTTGTAATTGTAAGACCTTATAAATAGCATATAATACTATAATAAGTAGAAAAAAAACTGTGATATTTTGACAAATAGCAATAAGTAGGGAAACTGACAGATAAGCTTTATGTAAACAGGAAACGTTATGTAATACTCTGTAGATCTTTTCATAAGAATACTAAGCACATTTAAACATTTGGAAGTGCAACTCTTTGATCACACTAGTTATCTTGTTGACTAATTGCTGTGACTTGTAACATTTCAAAATACAACTTTCTTGTGGGGATCTAGGGCTGATTAAATTAAACACAGGTTTTGATATTAGTTATAGGCTTCTCTATTGTACACTGGAGTTACTAACACACGTTACAGTTGCTGAAGGTTGTAGTATCTTGGACTTTAAAAATGTTGCAAAACTTCCAAAATATTTCAACCATAAAAAGGAGGATATCACATGACTAACCTTAGTCGTTAGTAGCTGTATTCATTATGTACACATTGGCAACACTGCTGTGTGCGATGTCAGCTGTCTTTTTATAATGTGTAACCTAGAAAATATAAAATAAATTCAGTTTCCTTACACCGCTCGAACCATCAACATGTCTTTCATTTCAACTACCTAAAATTTGTTAATCTAAGACATAAATTAACAACTCCTGTATCAGGTTTTGTAATTGCAGTCGTTACACCTCTACATTTGAACATGGGAAGTATTTTTATGTGTCAGTTGGTGCTTTTTAATATTACTCCTGTATTTAGATTTGTAATCGCAATTGTTACACCTGTACATCTGAACCTGAGAAGGATCCTTATGTGTCAGTTGATGTTTTTTTAAATTATTCTTAAATTTAGTTTCAAAATTGCAGTCGTTACACTTGTATGATTGGACCTGTGAAGCATCTTTATGCTTCAGTTGGTGTCGTTTGATATAACTTCTGTATACAGTTTCGTAATCGCAGTCGTTACACCTGTACATTTGAACCTGTGATGGATCTGTATGCTTCAGTTGGTGCCGTTTGATAGCTCTTTTATATTTGGTTTCATAATCGCAATCGTTACACTTGTACATTTGAACCTGGGAAGTATTTTTATGTTTCAGTTGGTGCCTTTCAATACTATGCCTGTATTTACTTTTGTAATCGCAATTGTTACACCTGTACGTTCGAACCTGAGAAGGATCCTTATGTGTGAGTTGATGCTTTTTGATATTACCCCTATATTTAGTTCTGAAATCGCAATTGTTACACCTGTACATTTGAACCTGTGAAGCATCTTTATGTGTCAGTTGGTGCTGATTGATATGGCTCTTTTTTTTAGTTTTGTAATCGCAGTCGTTACACCTGTACTTCTGGACCTGCGAGGGACCTTTATGCCTCAATTGGTGCCTGTGCAGTAATTTCTTATTTTCAGTTTTATAATCGCACGTTTTGCACTTGTACTATTTTGTATCTTTACAGTCACTCTTTTGGAATGGTTCATCATCGGAGGTCTCCAGTGGCGTGTCGCTGAAAAAATTACATATACAGAGCATTTTCCAAAGCAAGGTTTAAATTTTAAGGGGTTACGGGTAATGCCAAATTCATTTATAAGTGTCAGAACTGTACATTGCATTATTTCCATTTTATGATGAAATTAAATATGTTAATGATGATCATGAAAATAATTAAGTGAAATCTCTATGAAGTTCAGGAAAAGAATACTAGAGAGAAAAATAAGAACTGAAATTATAAGGTTACCGTCAAAAAATATGTGTGGGTATTTTTTCGATTTCTCCAAATGAAATTACTTTTGTTACTATGTCAAATGAGATCTATACCCAAGTACTTGCACAACAAATTTCATTTAAATGTTTTGCCAACTCTGATCTCATTTAGCGAAACGAAGCAATTTAGCACAGAGGTGAGTAGCGTTAAAATACAAAACAGGGTGTTTCGCATAAGAACCGATACGGAGCAGGGCATGTATACTCACACAGTGTACCAGATTTGGTTTTTCAAAGTTCAAGTATAACTGAGATATTGATTTTTTCAAAATTTTAAGCTCGACTTTCAAGGCCTATCTCAAAAGTGCAGCTTAGTATAAAGGTAAGTTGCGTTAAATCACCGTATTTTCCCTACATGTCCCTGCCATGTCAGTTTTGTCTGGCACTTTAGACAAAAATAACCACACTTTTTTATATTTATCTTCTGTGTCAACGAAACTTTCGTTCATCCCACTCTCCCGTTCCTATAAAGATGGGCTGTTTTGTTGAAACATAATTTTTATTTAAACACTCGTTCCGTGACAGGTTGATCGGACACTATTTGAGCCCAAGTAGATGTGGATCGATCATTATTATTTGGTCGATTATTTGTAGCCAACGAATTACTTTGTTCAGGAAATATTATTTGGGCCATCTGGTAGAGATACAGACCGAGGACTCATTCGATTGTTGGGAATTGTCAGAGGTAAATATTATCCTTTTCGCTAGCACTGACATCTGAATTATTGTTTGTGTTGTTTTTTTTATTCAGTTGTTTTCGTATATCTGAAATTTTTTCTTCTAATAACGGTTTGTTTTGTTTTAGTAACAAATTGTTTTTCCGTAATTCATTTATAAGTTGCTTTAGGTACATATTCTCTTCTTTTAAAGATAAATGAGGATTATCAATCCTACTTTCTATACAAAAAGATTCTTGTAGGCTTGTACCTTCAAAAGATGTTGAACATAACCAACGTTTACCAATAGAAGAATTCTTCTCCTTTATGTATTCAACCCTTATCAACCCTTTAAAACGCTTCAATTACTTAGCTTAGTATAAAGGTAAGTTGCATTTAATCACCATATTTTCGGTTCCCCTGCTCTGTGTCCGTTCTTATGCGAAACCCCCTGCATACAGGGTGTCCCGGTTAGGCTTAAAAAACTGGAATGTGAGTTCCCCATAAAAAAATAAGGGGGGTAGTTCATATAACATTTTTCGTTTCGTCACAATTCCGAGATATAGGGTGTTAAAGTTACATATAAGATTTTTCTTAATTAATCTTTAAAATTGTTAAAGATAAAATTGTGCACGAGTCAATGTGAACCGTACGTTAAAAAAAACGTGAAAACCGTTTTATTACGAAAAGCAGGGACGCACATACAGGTGGCTTGAAGGCTTTAAGAAAAAAGTATGTTAAAAGTCAAAATTTCTTAAATTTTCAAACCGTTTTAAAAACCCCAAAGATTGATACAAAAAAGGTAAGCTAGTCGCGATTCCGTAGGACGTACTGTTTTCGAGGAAGATGGAGTTAAACTTGTTTGTTCGTCAAGTATTTTGAAAATGTGTTGAGATATTTCACCGAATAAATAGCAACGTAACCTTTCAATTAAAAAATCTTTAAAATACTTCTGCCGTCTTCCTTTCGAAAACAACGGATTGATTTGAAATATGTACGAGTTAATATTGAAGCCAAAGAAACAATAAAACGATGGCACCACGAAAATAAGTACGGACCACAGACGCCATTGAAAAATGCACAAATGTCAATTTAGCGCCATCGGTCATAATGATTTGTTCACGATAAACAGTAAGAAACCATTGTGTCTACACTCCAGATAATCCGATCGCTGATTGGTCGAATGAAATGTTGTGAAAAATTACACCAATCACTATGCGGTAACACCAAATGTTGCGTTTTCACGTAGTCTTGATCTTATTGTTTTTTTTACCAGAATTTAAATTGCCAACGTGAAGGAAATAAAATTACTGATCACGTGGTTTTTAAACATTTATGAAGGCTTCGTATGAACTACCCCACTATTTTTTCATGAAGATGTCACACTCTGTATATCGGTTTTAAAATCACTGAATAACGGAAAAAATTGGCCGTTTTGATCATTTGCTGCTCATTTTGGTCCCTGACTCTTGCATTTTTTTTAAACGAGTGCTATCATTATGAAAAATTTTGATCAAAACACCTACATCATATTTGATATGTTTAAAGATTTCACACCAAGCTATAATATGAAATTGTCAGATCATTGTAAATGAATAACAAATCTAAAGAGAAAACTGAAAAGTCTTTGAACTTACTTATAATCTTCAGATTTTAATTCAATTTTTTCTGTGATAATATGAAATAGACTCTACGGTTTTGTCGACAGAAATATTTTTAATTTTCCCTTCCACATTAAAACAACCCTTTAAGAAACTTGTGTGGGTGTCCAAAGAATCGATGCAAGCTTTGCACATAACGGGATCCGTGGTGGAAGTCAAGTTCTGCAAGAAAAAATCAATTTCAGTTTCTTTTCTGGTATGAACGTGAATATAATTCGAACAAAAATTTGTTTCAATAAAAAATAATGTATTTACCACTTCTGCAATATATTGACAGAGTGTATCGGCATCCAATTCTTTTACTGAAGTAAATCCACAGGTGACCACTTGCATACACAAACGACAAATCCTCTCGTCTTCCAGCATATCTTTTAAATGCTCTTTACCTCTTTCTTTTAGATAAATTTCTCTTAGGTCGACCGGCGTTCTCGTTTCAGAATCGATGTATGGAAAGATACAGTCCTCGGTATCCGTACACGTTGCTTTGAAATTGAATGCCGCAAACAGTTTAACGGAACAGGCATTGCACACTATAAATTTGTTCTTTTCTTTTTCGTGCTAAAATGTGAATGATATAAGTAATGTCTAATAATCGCAGCGGTATTTCTTACTAGTTTCAGCAAAAGAACATCTAGAACCTCTAATAATTTCTTCTATTACTACGAGATTTTCGTCGTTCACGACATTAAGGCAAAGCCTACAGGACGGTTCCACTTTAAACATGCTTTATATATTTTCAACATTAATGCTAAAATACTTTATAAGAAAAAAATGCTTTTTACACAACACGAACCTACAAAATATTTCTAGGTTGTACCATAGAAAATAGAGCTGTAAGAAATCATTACTATTCCTTATTTGAGTTATCGCGCGCCATTATTCTATGGCTAGAAATTGGCCTCAATGATTTGGGATCGAGGGGGATTATCCCTCTTTATCCTGCCTCATCTCGTGTAGGCCTGGACAGCC
>NW_019426024.1:0-2081 GCF_000390285.2 Anoplophora glabripennis
TTGTTTATTGAATTATCGTACACTGTAAGTGTCGTTAGACCCTGTGAAATCCACCTAGTTATTTAAACTATTACCACAACGCGTTACAATAAAACATTTATTATTATTAACTATTACCATCACTTGATCATACATAACTCAATAAGTTGTTGCGTCAATATTAAAACATTATTACAAATTTAATTTCATTATAGCAAATTAATTTTTAAAAATGAATATGAACAACCAAAACGTCAGCTTAATATTATTCTTTAAAAAATTTCAGTAAATGTTCAAAAACATTTTCGTTTTGACAAAGGTTGAAAATGAAGATCAGCGTAATATTATCGGAATTTATTATATCTGTAACTGCAACTGTGAAAAAGCATGTCAGATGTACTTGTATGAATATCCTGAAAAAAATAGATCGGAATTTGTTTGAATTTTGAGCACTAGAAGCCTAGAAATAACTATGGACACGGGAATAAAACTCTAATAATGATATTATTTTAATGCATGATAACTAGATGGATTTCACAGGGTCTAACGACAGTGTACGATAATTCAATAAACAAAGAAATCTAAATAAAAAATTTAGATAAATTTTGAACGAATACACTGAAGATGCAAGCACGGATAAATCTACGTTAATGAACGATTTTTTCATTATACCTACTTCTTTGAAAACGAAAACATAAAAACAAAATATAACATAAAAAGACATACGAAAGAAACTTGGAACATTTTAATTTTCATAACAGTTATAGGAATAAAAAAACATATAGAGTAAGAATATTGAAAATTAACTAACTAATTACTATTAATAATAACAGCTCCAACTAATAATGTTTCAAGTTGTTCCTTGTCATTATTAATGGTTATGTTTATTGAGCAATTCGTAAACTTCAGTTATTGAAGCAGATTCTTCGCAAATGTTTTGATTTTCTCGAACGAATGACACAGTTAAGAGTGAGAAGGGTTAAACAGTTTTCGTGATACCTCAATTTTTCTCTGTATGGATTCTTCTATATAGGGTGTTTATAAATAAGCGCGAAATATTTCAGGGGGTGGTTCCCGAAGTTGTTATGTGAAAAAAAGTTCATATAAACGTAGGTCGAAATATGCTTCGTTTTCGAGATACAGAGTGTTTAGATATTAATTTTTTATTTATTTTTATTAATTATTTCAAAGAGTTTTAAAGATATCGACTCGAAATTTGATGGTGTTACAGAGGAAAATAAGGTGTTTTCAAAGAAGTATAATAAAAAACTATTTCCGTTCACTCTTCAAGTACCTAACAAATTTAGCCTTCGATTGATATAAGCAGCCTGTGATATCCTTAATATTTGCAATAGGATAACAAATTCTACGTTGCGGATCAACAAATATTTTTTATTAATTGGCTGGGGGTCTCGCGTATCAGTTATGCAATTCTTATCATTTCCTTATTTCTTAATAGGCGAATATGAGTTGATCAACCGAATAAGCAAAATAGCGGAACGTAATAAAATATGGAGGTCGTACATCGGAATGGGCTACCACAACTGTTGCGTACCCCATACCATCATGAGGAATATTTTCGAAAATCCCGGATGGACCACCAACTACACACCCTATCAACCGGAGGTAGATATGTATTAGAGGTATTTTATAGTCTGATTCACAGACAAAATAGCTATCGCCAGAGACCGCTCCTGGAATAGGCCAGCAGTTTTAAATTTCCGAATTGCCGGTAGAGTACACCACCAGCAGAATTTTAGGAAGAATCAAATACAGCGGCCCGCATACCTAAGTGTATCCTAGCAACATATAAACAAGACTTTGGTAATGTTGCCAGGCGTACTTACGGATTTCTTTTGTACACTTTTTTATCAATATCTGTTTTTTGCGTTACTGTATTTACTTCAATGTATGATGTAGGTATTGATAAAAATGTTTTTAAAGAATCAACGAATATCTATGTATGTATCATATGATATTCTGCAGTGGTGTTACAATTAAGTTATTTAATCATAATTTCGTTAATTAGCTACCTACTATTTTCATTTTTTGGTATTGAAATACTGCAGAAAATATATTTCCAAATAAACAAAATTCGTAAT
>NW_019426024.1:2170-2554 GCF_000390285.2 Anoplophora glabripennis
AAAAAAAAAACAGTATTTGCTTAGACTCTTAAGTATCAAAAAATCTCCCATGGTGAACAAATAAATCTCCCATGGTGAACGAGTGAAAATCGTCAAAACCCGCATGTCAAAAAAAAAATCGGGAGCAACGGTGTGTGACGTCATAGGATAAAAAAGTGTTTATAACTCGGAAACGGTACGTTGAATCGGAAAAATAATTGCAAAATGTCAACCCCTCCCTCCGGGATCTGTATGTTCCTTCTGTGTTGAATGCAAAAGGTCCGAAGTCCGTATGTCGAAAATAAATTCTGGAAACAAGAGGTATGTCGTGTTATAGTAAAAATGCCGTATAACTCGGAAACGGTGCGTTAAATCGAAAAAATAATTGAAAAAATCTCCCCACAC
>NW_019426024.1:5159-5598 GCF_000390285.2 Anoplophora glabripennis
TGTGTGTGTGTGTGTCGTTGTCTTCGTTTCTTGATCCTGGCTGTCTCTGAAACAGAAAAGGTTAGCGGGCAGGGGGGGGGTCATTGGGGTGGTCACCCAGGGTCAAAAAGTTGGTGTCTAGGTCTTTTGTGTTTGTCGGTCACGTCGGGTACGTAGTCAACGGCTTGCCTGAGGAGGGGATTGTCATGTCTAGCGGCTACGTCAAACCGTTTCATCAGTAGGCCTTCATGCCAAACCGTATCGAAGGGTCAGACAGACCAATAACATTACCGACACTTTTTTTAATAGGACGCTCTATCCCACTAAACACGAAACGTAAATGAAACGTTGCAAATGAGCTGTTTTACTAAACATTTGACACATTAACTAGAAACGTTTCTGTTTCATTAAAGAAATGTAGCACTTGAAAACTTATTTAGTGAAACATAGCCGAAACGTT
>NW_019426025.1:0-614 GCF_000390285.2 Anoplophora glabripennis
AATCTAAAAATACAGGTGACTATCACGAAGACATGAACGCAGATGTTTTCGAAGAGTATTTTACACATATGTTGGATCTTATTCCTCCGGGGTCTTTAATTGTCATGGATAATGCCAGTTATCATTCACGGCAGACCGAGCGGACGCCTACGACTTCTTGGAGGAAAGTCGATGGTTATCCGGAAAAAACATTTCTTTTGAAACAAATATGGTGAAAAAGGAATTTTTGACACTTGTCAATCTTAATAAAGATCAGAAAAAATATGTTATCGATGAAATGGCAACAAATCGCCAAATAACGGTACCACGGTTACCACCTTATCACTGTGAACTTAACCCAATCGAATTAGTCTGGGCGCAGGTAAAAGGAGATGTAGCGCGAAATAATACGACGTTTAAATTAAGTGACGTGAAAATTTTGTTAAAAAATTCCTTGGAACGAGTAACTGCAGATAACTGGCAAAGATGTATACATCATGTACAAAAAGAAGAGGAGAAAATGTGGGAACTCGATAATTTAATTGACGTTACTGTGGAACCTATCGTTATCAATCTAGGAGACGAAGATAATTCATCAGAATATTCAGAGGATGAATTTTAATATACCTACTTTT
>NW_019426025.1:2641-4864 GCF_000390285.2 Anoplophora glabripennis
ATAATAATAATAATATCTCTACTCCTCATTCTAACTACGAGAATTAGCCCAGAAGTCGGAGACTTGTGCGGGAGAGGAGGCGGCATATTATTATTACGCAGGCCGCATTTGCGCCCAGGAACGACTTATGTTGGTAGGCCCTAACCACCATTCAGTGCAGGAATGAGGGAAACCTGGAAAACCTCATTAATTAGGGGGGTGGTCAAATGCCAACCGGTGTCAATCTCTCACATTGACCCAAGCCAACATTCTTCCACCCTACCATACCTGCACAGAGAGTGCCAATCCTCTGTACAAGCATAGCTAATCTACAGTCTACCGGCCGCGGGATTCGAAACCCGGGCAGATCGACACATCGATTTAAGTACTGACGCCTTAAACCATGCGGCTATCGACCGTGTAAACATACCTGGTTTCTAAGTCACTGATTGAATGTTGCTAGACTAACGAGTCACTTATTTAGCACGTGAATTATTAGGGACTTATCACTCAAAAAGTTCTAGTCTACTCACTTAGAGCCTTAAAAGTAATTTTCTTTAAAATTTCAAGAATGACGAGCTTTTCTGGATGAAGCAAAATAAAAATAATCTAGTTTAATTAAATGATTAAAAGATTTTAGTCTTTAGGTTATTTTGCGAGCGCTTCAGCGAAACGGAGGTACATCATCAACGAAAATTGATCCCAAGACCTGGGGGACGCAGTTCTGAAATAAAATCCTCGATTCGAAATAGGACAAGGTGTAGGTTAATGGCAAAGTGGTGTACCTCTGCCTTGAAAACCGATATTCAAATACTGCGTTACGCTTTTACAATTAACGCTCTTGTGTAAGGGAAGATGGCGTCCTAAAACAAACTTCATTAAGCGAATTTGTAAAAGAAACACTCACGATCCGCCGCCGTTGTGACTAACGATAATATTTCCTGTGGAATTTTTGTTTGTTTGAGGACAGGTTTGCATTGGTGGTGTGCGTTCATTTTATTTGGATTTGGAATAAATGTGTAGATTTTAATTCGATTTATGTTAATGCATATTTTAGAAAGGATCCGTTTAAAAATATTTTATGTGTGTAAGCTTACTGTAATAAATATGAGTACTGCTACATTTCGAAGATATACATTTCCATAACTGGGACAAAATGTAGCGCGAAATTAAATGATGTGCAATATTTTAAAAAGTATTTTGTTCTGTGTACCTATACGAGCTTATTTTATTGCTGTGGCCAAATCCGGTTATTTATATTAATCTAGTTTTTTTTAATACCACAGTGTGTGTAACCATTTTTATAAGTATACATATTGTGCCATATACAGGGTGTTGCAAAATGTTGTTCAGATAATTCTAGAGCAGATTCTACATCCGAAACTACGAAAAAATTCCTATAAACCTAGGAATAGTGTCAAAAAAAAATGTTTTTTATAAATAATTTCTAAATTTTTCATTTGAAATCGTTTAAATTTGGGTCTACACATTTAAGATACGTAGGTAATAATTTGGTATAAATCGATTGCAGTTTAGACCCATCAGGGGCGTAGAAATGCGGGAGTACCTGTTTGACCAGAAAATATAAGTATAAATTTCTTTGGTCAAGTTTTGAATATCCTTATGCCCAAGCTACTGAAAACTTTTCATCGAGACAACATTAAAAATCATCATTGACAGATAGCAAATTTATTTTGCTTTCATGCATATTGTGCTGGATAAATGACATTTTGGGAATAATTAATAAACTTTTGCTTTGACTAGACTAAAAACAGACAATACCACTGAGCAGTGGCGGCTCGTGAAGGTGGACTCTGGGACTCCGCCCCCCAGATATTTTCAAACTATAAACTTAAAATAATGTATTTATTTAAATCAATAAGAAATCTAAATAGCATGCATTCAATATCTCTTGGATGTTAGGTTGGTTGCATAAAGTGCATGTACTCCGTGAACGTAGCTCAGAATAATGCCATCTGCCATCTATGATCGTACCAAGGAGTTATGTTTAATCGCGCGGGCAATCCCCACTCCATCGCGGACCGTGAAATCTGAGTCTATCGTGCAAGCATATTGTTACATATGATTGGACAAATTGACACATGGAGGGGATAGGCAATGATAGGCTCGCGCGCTCGCGCGCTTTGTTTTGGGACTCCATGAGGCAGTAACCCGTATCACTAAAGTGTGGTTATATGTGTTTTGTTTTTGCTTTGGCGCTTTTTAAGACATTATATTTTATAA
>NW_019426026.1:0-3956 GCF_000390285.2 Anoplophora glabripennis
TTACTAAAATTTTATCATTTAACAAAACTAATTTTATTCTATTTAAAAATATTGGCACGCTATTAATAAGTTTTCGGTCTACTATATTTAAAAGTGCAATTTTGTCATTTGAGGAAAGAACTCATACTTTATATGTCTAGACAGTTACGGTAGGTCAAGATTCACTCTCGACAAACCTTTGTAGGTCAGCAGTCAGGATCGGTGCGAAAATGGGCTTAAATATGTATTTTATTTTTTTTTAATCGCGTATTCGTTTTCTACTCATTTTTCCCTATCTTTCTTTAAAATTAATCACCCTGTGTACTACTTTGTACCACAAACATGGGGTTATACACGGTGATTCACAAAGGGTGACCAAAAATGAAATCTCGTATTCTTTGGTGAATTTTAAGGGGTCTTTTCTATAAAGCTTAAAAATATATAGGGTGTTAAACTTCAAAAAATACTTATTTATAAGTTTTTTAAATAATTTAAGAAGAAAATTGAAAGACGAATCCGAAAATATCATGGTTGTTACCGTAAATCAGTGGCGTACTATTACACCGATACCCTGTACCTACGCCACTGGAGCATGTCAATTTTAAGAAAAACCCTCAGATTTTGGACAATGTTTACATAAATATATGTACCCAATTTCAAATCGTCACATACTAGTTTTTAAATTATTTAAAAAAATTAAAAATAATTTTTGTAGTCTAACACTCTTTAACGAAGCGTCCTACACTGAAAAAACAATTACTTTCTATTAAAGGAATCGGTTGTTTTGAATGCAGTTAGTTTACATTTATGCTAGTTACATTGAGATAAACCAGTTACATTCAATACAAGTCATTTGATTTGTTTGAATTAAAAAAAGAAACAGTTTGCAACAGATTTGTCTATAATTAACAAATTAGATTTAATATAACCATTTATGATTTTAGAATATTTGTTAGGCGAATTAAAAGAATAAATTTTTAATACAAATTTATATTCGTTTTTATTTAATAAATATTATTTTATATTGGCCTATCTAACGTTACAATTAAACTTTAAAGGAAAATTATTCCAAATATATAATTTCTTAAATGTGAACCAGCTGGTTATAAAAGTTAAATTTTTATATAGTTTAAAACTATTATCAGTTCAATAGTAAAATATATTATTTAAAAATTATTCCAATCACGTGACCAAGTTGTGTTCTCCCCTGACAGTCGTATCTTCGCCATCATGGCGACTATGTATGCAAGGTGCCTGTAGTGTATTGTGTAGTTCAGTAGGCTAGTATGGACCTCGGTATGGACTACGAGTATATCAAAAGGTAGTGTTTCTTGTTGTTCTTAGATCATATTCATAATATAACATGTGCATATAGTTACAGAGTGCTGTGTGCTGTGTTCCGTTTACTCATCATTAAAATGGATGCAGAAACTGTGGAAGTTAGGGTCAAACAAGTAATAATCGTCAAAAAGTCAGTTTTAAATAAGGACATAGTGTTGCTGTTGTAGTTTCATAAATTTATAATAAAACCCAATTTAACAATCCGCCAATTATTTTTAATCATTAAACTGTCAACAACTATGACAAGTAGTTTTGATCGATATATGTATGTATATAATAAGTTCGGAAAATACAAATCTTAAAATTAATTTTTAGCAAAAATGAAATGTTCGAATAAAAGTATCGTATATACTCGCATGTGCTTCTCTATTAGTAGATCTCAACACTATGTACCATTTCAAAAATTATAAACTTAGTTAGATAAGTTATCTAATTATCAGTTTAATTAAATTTGAGAAAGTACATAATTTTGAGACTAATCAAGAAAGAAATACGTCCAATTTTAGCGAAAAAAACAATTCACTTTTTATAAACCATTCATTTATTAATATTAAAATAACCTATTTTCACTGAAAAACTGTTAGTTCACATTAAGCTAAGATATATTTCTAATAATCTTATGTCATCTACATCTTAAAATATGTAGATTAATAATAAAGAGGCGAAATGTGATATTACACTAAAAATAAATTAACATTCAAATAAGATTTATTACAAAACTATGAACTTATTATTAGTTACTTTTCACAATATATATGCTAGGCAATATTCAAAACTAGGATTAGTTCATGGCAAATGATATTTATTTAGTCCAAATAAATCCTTTTTTTCAGTGTAGATAAAAACGTTGTAGGAAAGACCCCCTTAAAATTCACCAAAAAATATGGGGTTTAATTTTTGTCACCATTTGTGAATCACCCAGTATATTGAAAATATTACAATCTTACAGCTATAAAAATAATATATTTTTTGGAATTATGGGAAAATACATTTTACAATTGTTGTTTGCTCAAAATGGAGGACCACAGTAATATAACAACTAAGAATGATTAAAGCAAATATGACAACCGGACCGGATAATGTGCCTGCGTGTATTATAAGAGACTGCGCTACCATCTTTTGTAAACCACTTTTAAAAATATTCAACCTTATTCTTAAGCACAATACCTTTCCTGTCTTATGGAAGCAATCCCGAGGATGTCCTGTTTTTAAGAAAGGCAATAAGAATGATGTTGAGAATTACCGACCTATTGCCATTTTATGCAACTTCTCTAAAATATTTGATATGTTAATTCATGAACACCTTTCCTGTTACACAAGGAACTGATAATTCCCGACAGCATGGATTCACGAAGACCAGATCCACAGTGTCGAACCTTGTATGTAGCACCCAGTGTATTGCCGAAACGCTGGATAGGAGGGGTCAGGTGTACGTCATCTATACTGAGTTATACTCTAAGACATTTGAAAGGCTTGATGACGGTAAATTGTTGTGTAAGCTAGAAGCTTGCGGTGTCAGTAGATCCTTTCTCCAGTTGCTAAAATCATATATTTCCCACCGTGTTCAGTTTGTATGGTACCGTGGTCACAGCTCTGTGTTTTTTAATCAAACATCTGGTGTGCCGCAAGGCTCCATACTTGGACTTTTGCTTTTTATCTTGTATATTAATGATATCGCCCAAAATCTAAATGTTCACTTCTTGTTGTACGCTGATGACTTCAAGTATTTGTAGATATTAACTCCGAATCCGATTGTTTCCAACTACAGCATGACAATCTGCTTAATGTATGGTGTAACTGTAATCGACTGTCCTTGAATGCATCCAAATGTAATGTTATGTCATTTGTTCGTAAAAATAGTAAAATTTGTTTTAATTATACTTTAAATAATCAGATACTTAATCGGCCCGAATTTGTTAAAGATCTCTGCATCATCATTTTTGACGGCAAATTAACATTCAATAAACATATGGAAAAATGCATAGATGGAGCGCACAAGAATTTGGAGTTACGTAGGTAACAGTAGAGATTTTAAAAACACATCTACATTAGAGCATTATTGAATAGCTTTGTTAGGCCTAAATTGGAGTACGACTCTGTAATTTGGTCTCCAAGTTATAATTGTCATATAATGTCACGTTGGAGAAAGTACAGCGAAGGTTCTTTAAATCCGCAAGTTTCATATTGGATGGGATTTATCCAACCAGAGGGTATTCACAAGACTTATTATTGAAACGATTTGAGATGAGCAGTCTAATTAGAAGGAGGATTATGAATTCTATAATTTTCCTATACAAGCATGTTAACAATGGTATGGATTGCATTATGCTTACCTCTGTTGTTAGCTACAGAGTTCCTAGAACCAACGCCAGATCTAATAATTTATTTGTTGTTCCCTACTCCCGTACTAATATTTTGCAGCGGTCTCCCTTGTATATGATGCTAAGAAATTACTGTAACATTGAAGAACGGCTGGATATATTTAACTGTACGATTGCGGATATAAAGCGTGCTTACGCATTTTAAGATCTTTGTTTTATTCTTATAACTCATGTTTTATTTTTGTCTTTCATTGTGTAATATTTGTTATATCATTGTTATTTATCTTATATTGTTTTGCCGTTGTTTTTTTTTAA
>NW_019426026.1:9768-16172 GCF_000390285.2 Anoplophora glabripennis
ATATTTATAATAATAATAATAATAATAATAATAATAATAATCTTTATTATGCTTATAAGATATTACAAAATAGTATATAGCATTAGTCAACACTTGGAGATAGAACACCTAGAAACTAAAGAGAGAACAAAAGAAAAAAACATTTAACTGACAAATACAATCTTAACTTTCGTTTGAACTGGTCAATTTTTTTACACTCTTTTATTTCGTATGTCAAATGATTAAATATTTTGGGTCCTAAGTAATTTGGCTCTTTACCTACAATTGATAATTTTGTGAAAGGTATACGTATTTCATTATTTTGTCAGGTATTAATATTGTGAACATCCCTATTCAAACAAAATTTATCTACATTTTTAAAAACACACATCGACATTTCAAATATAAATAACGATGCCACAGTTAAAATGTTATGTTCCCTGAAGGTTCCCTACATGACTGCAAGTTTCCGAGTCCAACAATAATACGCAATATGCGTTTTTGAAAAATAAAAACAGACTTCGCCGAGGTTGGGCATAATATAAATTAATTATTTGCTGCCTTTCTAAGATCCCACTCATATTCCTAAACAGAAAACAATTAGATGACAGACATAGTTGAAGTTAGCACTCGTCTTACATGTCACAATTATTTACAGAAAGTGTCAGATCATCGCAACTCCTTTGTACAGTACGAAACCTTACTATCAACATTAAAATATAAATTATGTTCACAAAACCATCTACATAACAGTTCCAGGGTTCTATTTATGTTTGCATTCAGACCATCAATATTTTTATATTTGAAAACAACAAAGCCAAGTCATCAGCACAAATAAGAAGTGGATCTTATTTGTGGAAGGGTAGAAATGGGCTGTGACTATTAGACGCCTTCATTATAGCCATCTTTCTCTATCGCACGGATTTCTATGACTTTCTTTATCGCTCTCACGTAACGGCCGATGAACCATGTGGACTTTTCGACCCTGTATAAGTCTGCTACGAGTTAGCAGATTATGAGTATCACAACCTCTAATAAGCTTTTCGTATAAATAAGAGGGTGAAGCCGTATTGAAAAAGAAGGCAAGATAGGTGATAAATAAACCTTTCCTCCAAATTAAACCATTTTGATTGCAAAAGGACTGGAGACACATGGTCGTATTTATTTATGTACAGGCTGTTAATGAACTTATGTCAGAAATTTAAAGGGGTGTAGGAGGAGCAAAAACTGAGTTAATTGATGTCACAGCTTGCATCGGAAGTTTAAAGTCATCGAGAAAACAGCTAATTAAAAATGTGTTTAAAACTGTTTTGGAACTGCTGAAATACACTTTTTACGAGTTTGTAGGTTTCTTATAAAGCCGAACTGTATTCGAATGACATTTTGTAATACATTGTTGTAGTGATTACTGTGCTGTTTTTCGAGAGTACATTTAATAGCCGTATTTCCAAGTTTTCTTTTGAAAATGGCGCATTTATTTAGCAATCGCGAATATTATGACATGCTCATAATTTATGGCGAATTAATCGAAAATACCCACAGAGCTTGTCAAATGTACCTTGCAAGATACGACGTGCTCCCACACTGCGAACATTTGTTGCTGTAGTGCAAAGAGTTTTGGACACCGGTGAAGTACAACCGCGTCAAGGGAAAAATCTTAAATGTCGAGGAGATGATTTTAGGTCTCGTCAAAGAAGATCCGCATCGTAGTACCATAAATATCGCCTAGTAAGTAAATATTTCGCATCCTGTTATGTGGCGGACATTACGAGAAGCTCAGTTGTACCCATTTCATATTCAACGTGTTCAAGCGCTTACTTCTGAGGATTTTCCACTACGTCAAAGTTTTTCGGGAATAGGATATGTGAAAAGTATGTGAGAGGACGTGGCAATAATGCAACGCGTGCGAGCGAATTGGATACGTCGCGCTGAAGCTTGTGTGCAAGCAAATGGTGGGTACATCGAACATTGTCTATGAAAATCAGCAGTTCTCAAACGGTGACTCCTTGCAATGTTGAGGTAAGTTAGATTTTAAAATTACATTTTACTCAACATAAATCCGTGTATTTACCTCATTTTGACATAAGGGACATGTGGCAAAAATATTTGACACCCTGTATTGTCTTTGGAAAAGAATGGCTAAAATTTTAATTAAAAACATAAAATAAAACGATAGCCCATGGTCCATAGGCAAATATCTTCTTATTTTTTAATATTCTCTCAGCCCAAGAATTGAACCTTATAAAAAATATAATATCCCTCATTCTGTCAACATTTTGTATACGTTACTTACACCCTTTGTTATTTTCTTAATATTCCTTCAATTGTCCCTGAAATACCTATACACCATTGAACGAAATATCAATTTCGGAAAAACTGATTGTCCCAGATTACTCTCTATCCAAAACCTGCAATACCCTGCGAACTCAAACTAATTAATTTCGAATTAAAATGTTTCCTCTGTCGACAACCGTGGATAGCTGTTAATGTAAATTATTGATCGCTAAGTGGCGAGATGTGCCAATTAAAAAGTCAAATAGCGCCGACCCGTATCTGATAAATTATGCCCAGACATCCCAGTGTCATTCACTGGAATTCCACGACGACCCACGGAACGGGATCCCGACCCCGATCACTAGCCTAATGAATTTTCGATTAAATGGGACGATAACAAGGCAGACTACTAGAGACAACGTCGAGAAAAAGAGACATCTATTAATTTCGTTTTGAAAGGAAGTCGCTTGAAAAAGCCATCCCTAAAAGCAGAAATATATTAATTAGTGTATGGTGGTTAACTTTCATATTGGGTTTTATCCAAAATGATTATTGTTTGTAGAAACAAGAAGAAGAGACAGCTTGGATGATGATTTTCAAATTATTTAATGATTTCAATATGTCAAATAGATTTAACTAGGTTATTTTTTATTTTAAGTGCTTATTGACGATTAGCTTGTCTAAGAGGTTATTTCATTAATAAAGATATAATATAGACATAATAATCATACATCTTGAAAAACTTTTTATGCACACGATTTTTTTCTAAAATTCTAAAGTTTTATTTTTAATCTAAGCCATGTCCTATTACACCAATACCATGTAATTTTTGAAATAATACAGGGCGACTCACATCTTATCCAAAAAAATTTGGGAATAGATGCAATATGGAAAACATTTTTGTAATGTTCTTCGAGAAATTATTGAAGTTGAATAATGTATAGTATTTTCAACCTTTACATGGCTGGGCTACTGTAGTATCTAGCGTCATCGAAATGAATGATATCCGTTTTGTGCGCTGTGAGCAGTGCGCTCTCTCTCTAGGTAGCCTCAGCCGATTCCGATTTTAGTAACGCTTTTGCGATAGTGTTTACATTAGTTTTTCAAGTGTCAAAAATGGCTTACGTGTATAGCAATTCGGAGTTGATATATATCGTTTTAATTTATGGTGAAGCAAGACAACATTTGTATTATGGTTAAACATTGTTGTTACGGTGAAGCAAGTCAACATTTGTGTTAATTCATAGAAACTGGGTAAGATGGGCCTAAATGTGTTACACGTTGGTACAAAATTTTGAACAGTTGTTGTAACATCAGGTATGTCAAATTATTTTATTAATTAATAGTAATAGCGCCAAAAGCAGTTGAATTTGCTTATATAATAAAAATTGTATTTATTTCTTCGCTTGGGATGAATATTCTTTAAATTTTCAGTCCGTTCATTTTTATTACACTTTGCCGCCATGACAGTCGCCGACTGCATGCTTTGCCTTGTACAAGATCAGGTTTTACAGTGGACCAGTTTCCAGTGCCTTGCAGAAGTGTATTTTTAAATCATTTTTGAACTGCCCTTTGTGATTTTTTTTTACAAAATTGTATTTGTAAGAGTCCCCTTTACATTCAAAAATTTTTTTTGGATAAGTTCTGTCAGTCAGTTCTAATCACCCTGTATATCATAACAGTGTCGAATATCTTAGTTAAATTTATAACTATAGCAAGATACTGTTTCCCATTTGAAATAACATGATTAATTATTTCATAGGCAATGTAATTATTGCATTTTCAGTACTTTTGTTAAATCTAAAACCAAATTGGCTACACGTCCTCACGTCAAAAAAAAATTCAATGTGTGATAGTTCACCATATCCATACGTTTCTGGGGTCGCTGAATTCGAATCCGGTGTATGTTTGATGAGTTAGCTTTTCTTTAGAGTTATTTGAAGGTCAGTTCTGTTTTTTTTTTCAATGTTAATACAATTTTTGTCTGAAAATTCTGAAAAAGCTAGCAATTTTACGTTCGGATCCGTGGTTGATTTACATTTTAAGGTCATATTCAAGGTTATTTGCAGGTCAACTCTTGTTCTTTTTTATGGTAATACAATTTATTACCCCCGGATTCTAAAATAGTGGGACTCTGTATGGTCGGAGATGTGGTTGAATTATTTTTTCATTTCAGTCATTTTGAAGGTCGAATTCCCCTCTCAAATTTCTCAAGTTGGTATCTCGTCAGGATAACGAGATATCGGAAATATGGTTGTTCGGATCATCGACCACCACTTGCTGACCTTGGCTTTAACCTTGAACGTTATTTTAATGCAAATTACTGGAATCGGCTCCAAGTCAGCGAGATAATCATATCCATGAGATCTGGTATTCATGATTTTGACATAAAAATGCCAACGATAGACTTCTTATTCAAGAATTTGCTCCTACATACTCTCAGCTTGTGGCCTTAACATAAGTGGTTCACAACGAGGATGCTTCAAATCGTGGTACCTCAGAATATGTTGGAGTCAGTGACATTGCCCCGAAAGGAGATATTTGATACATCTTACAGTATTCAGAGCTATTACCTTAGAAAAACAAGAGTCGACCTTGAAATATCCTTAAACAGAGTCTTCAAGGTTAAATAAAAGATCTCCAAGTGGTTGTCTCCAATGACTCAAAGAGAGAGAAAATTTTCTCACTCTTTCAGAATCCCGGGCCAAAAATTGTATTACCATTAAAAAACAAGGGTTGACTTTCAAACAGCCTTGAATCCCAAAAATGTATTGATGTGGTAGTCTCATCTCTCACTATAATTCTAAGGGCCGATTTCATAATCACACTAAAGTTGATTTTAAAATAAAGTTACTATATAAAGTTATTATAATAATTTATAGCTCCATTAAATTGAAAGGACATTTTAGTTTATAATGAAATTGACCATAATAATTTTATTATCCTCACCTGGTGCGGAATTGTCTTCTAATGGATTTGTGTGAGTTAATATTTCGTTCTTATCCACTGACCGAACAAAAAATGTTTTGATTGAAACTGATTTTATGGGGAAGCGTGTACCAGATGGTACCAATAGTTTTGCTAAATTCTTATCGATTTTAACAAAAAAAACTTTTGAAAATATTACTTGTCTTAAATTTTAACAATTATTATTTTTTACTTTTTTTTCTATAACCTCATTTAGAACATTTAGGTAATATATTTTAGTTGTTTTATGACTATAAAATTTTAGTATTTATTTAAAAAAAAGGTGGTGGTAATTTTGTTTGTATTGACAAATTACTTTCGAAAAACTAATTTATTGTAAGTATACATCAATCGATACACGAGATAGGGAAAAAATAAACTGGACCAGAACGTATCGGAAATTTCCGATTATGTCGGTTTCATATTAGGTTGACACGATGAATTGCCAATTTGGCCTGCCGCATATCACAAACAACGATACACTGAATAATGCGGTGAATTAGAATCTGTCACCGAACTAATTACGTCAGATTATTAATCAATCAAGTCGTGACTAGTCGGGCGACAGGTCCATTATTCTACGTTCATATTTTACTCTAATTAAACATTATGTTCTGAATGTAAACAATCTTTTTGCTATCGACGCTCGTTTGCCAATAATGACAATAGTTTGAAGAGGATGACACTTCAATCATTCAAGCGGACAAATAATCCCATTCCAAGGACCAAAAATATCCAGTTCGAAGGAGGAAAATGTTCGAGAGATTAAATATAATTTATTTTTCAGTTAATTTCTCTTATATGCATTTATTGTTTTTAATGATGTTCTTTTTTAACATCGAAATTGCTTTACGTTATTTACTAGATGTTAGTTATGAGGTTATCGTAGATAATCAGGTCTAAATTCTAAATGTAGACAACTTTCTTACTTCTGAAGTCTTTCCTAAGTGAAGATATAAATTTTAAATTGGTACGTCGGTCGTTTCAAAGTATCTGAACAGCATTTAAAATAGAGAATATAATAGAACCGAAAAGTTCCAATAAAAACCTATTATATTCTACTTAAAAGATATCACATAAAGTTATTTGCTTTTCTATAGTGGTCAGATTACTTATTCGAAAAATTCACATGTTTCATCAATTCAAGAAACTTTCCAGAACCCATTCATGCGCTACAAATGTCT
>NW_019426027.1:0-1509 GCF_000390285.2 Anoplophora glabripennis
GGACAAAGATGCCGACGGCCTCTATGCTTAAGCCGGGGATTAGGTCGGTGATTAAAAGGAAAGAAAAAGATTCTTTACAGGTAGCCTTAATAAAGGCAGGTAGATTTTGTTCGTTGCACTCACTTCACCTCACAAACAAACACGTCTGCTCAGCTCGGCTGTTCGCTCTGAACTGGGTTCGCGAACGAACGAGTTAAAACGAACGATTCTTCATAGTGAACTAAAAGAACTATAGTTCCCTATTCTAATACAAAGTAGTTCGCGCGAACTATTTGTGTCGATTTTGACCGATCTTATGTTTCGGTCTGTCAAAGCATAAAGCAGCGCACAGCGCATTCATTTCGTTCATTTATTACGTCTGTTCAACGAAAGTGTATAATGATTCGGATCGAACCGAAATAGTTCGCGAACTAAAACAAACAATTTTTCAATACATAAGTATACATACGATTGCGATGCGGACATGAGAAGGCAGTCGTACGAAATATAAAAGCGCATCTATAATTCCTAGGATAAGGGGTTTTAAAGTTAGAAAATCGAAAAACAGTCTATTGTCAGCCATTCCTAGGAAATAAGTCTAATGAACATATTTTGTAAGAAATTCCAGCGGCAAAACAGTTTATTCTACTTTAGATTCTTAATATTGTGCATAAACAAAGGCAGGAGAGGTATTTTAGATCGTTTTGTCTGATTGGATGAATATTTACGAAAAACCTATTATACATACATTAGACTATTTTGCCTTAGTTTAGATACGTTAGATTTTTTTGACTTTAGAAGTAACTGATAAAACACGCAACAACTATTAGATTCAGAGCTAATGTAAAACAATGCAACCCGCTCGTAAACATTACTAATTTGAAATGATTAAATTTTAAAACGCGGTGGTATATAAGTACATTTGCTAGCTTATTTCAGTACTCCGCCCTCTAAATGTAAACGAATCTACATGTACATTTGACCGAGACTGAACGATCGCAATCGCGCCTGGCAACGGGAGAACGAGAGATGCTTTTGCTAATGACACGTCAGTCCAGAGCGAACAGCCGAGCTGAGCTGACGTGTTTGTTTGTGAGGTGAGTGCAACGAGCAAAATCTACCTGCCTTTATAAAGGCTACCTGGAAAGAATCCCTTTCTTTCCTTATAATCACCGACCTAATCCCCGGCTTAAGCGCGCGCCATTATTCCATGGCTAGAAATTGGCCTCAATGATTTGGGATCGAGGGGGATTATCCCTCTTTATCCTGCCTCATCTCGTGTAGGCCTGGACAGCCTTCGTAGGTGGGCCCCATCCGTCGTCTACCCCGACCGCAAATGCGGCCGGTGTAGGCGCTTTGTGGGACCTCCTTTTGTCCTGGCTGGGCCCCGCCGGCTAGGGCCCTTTCTTCTGGCGCTCTTCTTGCTTCGCCGGCTCGTCTGTGTAAACCCCGGGGGTAGTGTCATGTTTATGTGTGGTATGGTTGGGTAGGGTAGTGCGGCTATGCAGCCTGGGATGCGCTTTGCTAAGG
>NW_019426027.1:4159-4965 GCF_000390285.2 Anoplophora glabripennis
TGTGTCTGTGTTTTGTGTTTTTGTGTTTTTAGCTTTGGGGTACTGAGGGCACCCCATATAGCTGGCGGGGTGTGGCCCGGCGCAATTTGCACACCTGGCGGCCGTGTCTTTGGCCTTTTTGCATACGTGCGTGCTGTGATTTTCGCCACATTTTACGCACTTTGGCTCAGCTGTGCACCGGGTCTGGCCGTGGCCGAACCGCTGGCACCGGTGGACTGTGTGGCAACCCGCTGCTTTCGCTGCAGTTCTACTCGAACCAAGAGCGAGCAGCAGCGGGTTACCTTCAGGATGTCCTCCTGGTCATGTGGGGCCTGAACTAGGACTAGGGGTATTTCCTGTTTATTTTGACGGCTCGCTCTGCGGTGCACTATTGCGCCGGGGAACCCTTGTCTTGCGAGGTCGAGTTGGACCTCACTTGGCGAAACACCCACAGATATTCCGCGCATCACCACCCACAATCCAATTTCTTCGCTGAGGGTGAAGGTGTGGTACTCCTCGCCTTTGTCTGTCAGTGTCTTTGTCAATAGTCTGTGGTCATTAGGTGTGTTTGGGTATATGGCTATACCGTCTTTAGTCAATTTGGCTTTTGTATAGTTAATGTTAAGTGTCGTGAGTATTTTTTGTACTTGTGTCCACCGTTCTTGCTTTCGCAAGATTACCGGGGGGACTTGTTTGGTTTTGTCTGTCTGTTTTTGTGTGTTTTGTGGGGTATTTTGTAGGGCGCTTGTGGAGGGTGTAGGTGTCGGGGGGCGCGTGTTTGGTTGTGTTCGTGTTTTGTTTGTTTTGTCTGATTTTTTATTAAGTCT
>NW_019426027.1:7032-15697 GCF_000390285.2 Anoplophora glabripennis
CCCTCCCGCGCTAGCCTAAGGGCCACCTTAGCAAAGCGCATCCCAGGCTGCATAGCCGCACTACCCTACCCAACCATACCACACATAAACATGACACTACCCCCGGGGTTTACACAGACGAGCCGGCGAAGCAAGAAGAGCGCCAGAAGAAAGGGCCCTAGCCGGCGGGGCCCAGCCAGGACAAAAGGAGGTCCCACAAAGCGCCTACACCGGCCGCATTTGCGGTCGGGGTAGACGACGGATGGGGCCCACCTACGAAGGCTGTCCAGGCCTACACGAGATGAGGCAGGATAAAGAGGGATAATCCCCCTCGATCCCAAATCATTGAGGCCAATTTCTAGCCATAGAATAATGGCGCGATAGTTTTATTCGATAGTTTCCCACCACTACTTCAGCGCAATAACGTAACGCAGTACTGAGTTACCCATCTCTATCAAGTACTTATATGAATTCCGTTTCTGTTAATTTATGAAATTTAAAATTTATATGTAATAAACTACATGATTAAATGCAGATATATTTATATATTGTAGTGTTTTAAACATATGCAGACTGTAGTAAGTTAATAATGAGTGCAAGTACGAAAAGAACAATATATGTTGGAGGATTAGCTGAAGAAGTTGATGAAAAAGTATTAAACGCAGCTTTTATTCCTTTTGGAGATATAGTTGATGTTCAGATACCTTTGGATTATGAATCGGAGAAACATAGGGGTTTTGCCTTCATTGAATTTGAAAGTGCCGAAGATGCTGCTGCTGCTATAGATAATATGAACGATTCTGAACTTTTTGGTCGAACAATAAGAGTAAATTTGGCCAAACCACAAAGAATTAAAGAAGGTTCAACAAGACCTGTCTGGTCAGAAGATTCTTGGCTACAACAACATGCTGGTGAAACAATAAACAAAAAAATTGATGAAACAACTGAAACCAATGAAGAAATTGAAAGCGAACCTAAGGCAAAAAAAGTTATAAATCCCCAAGTTTACTTTGATATTAAAATAGGAAAAACAGAAGTTGGTAGGATAACAATGATGCTTCGAGCTGATGTTGTTCCACGTACAGCAGAAAATTTTCGATGTTTGTGTACACATGAAAAAGGTTATGGATTTCAAGGAAGTATTTTTCATAGAATTATTCCTGATTTTATGTGTCAAGGTGGAGATTTTACTAATCATAATGGCACGGGTGGTAAATCAATTTATGGAAGAAAATTTGCGGATGAAAATTTTGAATTAAAACATGTTGGACCGGGTACATTATCTATGGCCAATTCAGGATTAAACACAAATGGATCGCAATTTTTTATATGTACTGCAAAAACTGATTGGTTGGATGGAAAACATGTAGTTTTCGGACACGTAATTAGTGGTATGGATGTTGTTAAGAGAATGGAAAAGTGCGGTACAAAAAGTGGAAAACCAACAGAGAGAGTTATTATATCTGCCTGTGGTGAAATACAGTGAACTTTAAATATTTTTGTTTTTTTTTTTGTATCTTAATATTAATTTTTAAAGTTTAAGCTGTATTTTAAATGTCAGCAATATATTATTAATCCCTTTTTAATATGAAAATATTTCAGGCTGTTAGTAGTTTTGATTCATATTCAAGGTAGTCGTAGAAAACATATTTTAACACTACCACTCATAAATATCCATTTCTATCATGAAAGAATCGTAATGTGAAAATATTAAATTTTGCTACGTTGCTGCCCACAAATTATTTGATGTGAAAAGCTCACCGGCTTCCAAAGTTCGCACTTTAGTAATGAAATTAAATAACAAATCAGTTGCTCCCACTGTAACACCGTATTTTAATGACAAATTTGTTTTTTTCAAGAAAAAAGTAAATAGAAAATGAAGTAAATTTAAAATATTATAACAATATTTAATGCAGTTATAGTGATTATACTTTTCTCTATATTAACAATGCTTGTTTGGATTGCGTCTAATATAGATATTAATAATTGACCAAATCTGTACAGAAACTGTCTTTTATTACGAACTATTGGAAAATGACTCGACATGATTAATTATTGCCTTTACGTAAGGTCCATATTGTTTTTTAATTATTCTTATTAAAGCAAAGATTGTGTAGGATCTATTAAAATTAAACTATATTAGAAAAGATTAAAAATAATTCCAATAAGCTAACTGTTCCTTTATTGACAAGAGTAATAACATTTCCAATTTTTTGTAGGTACACAAAGAGACAGACAGGGTAGAAACAAAAATTACATACAGGTATCATCATTACTCAAGCTGACAATTAAAAAAAATAACCATTCTAAAATGCAAGGGTGATGCTGCTCAAAGTGAACCTCATTATTTTTACGTATGATCTATATTTACTTTCTATTATTTGAATGTAGTCCCATCATTTGTACTTCAGATATTTAAACAAAAAAAAAGCTTCAGAAATTACTTTAACTGAAGAATAATTATAAAATGGTAAATTAAGGTAATTTGTTTATTATTAATGAAAAATACTTATGGGATAAAAAGAATTCTAAACTATTTCCAATATAAAAGATTTATTAAACAATTTAGAGCTTGAAATAAAAACATCCTAAAAAGTACGAAACAAACAGTGACTAACTTAAATATAAATGTTTGTAATCATAAAAAAACTTAACACTAAATATTCATAAATAATGTAATAGGGCAATGGTCAGATCCCATAACTTCAGATCTCATAACAATGTCGCATACTTTGTCCATTATTCTTTCCGATACAATAAAGTAATCTAAGCGCCTAAAAAACAGATAAAAAACATAGCATTTATATAAGATATATACCAAGAAAAGTTACCATCCAACATTTTTAGCTCTTGCATTAGCCATATAAGTCCAAAAGGTATACACATCTGTTTTATCTGGATATAATTTTCTAAAAGTATCAACATATCCGTCTTGAAGAAAGTCTGTCATCCCTTCTCTTTCTTCCTTGGTGAAACCTGCATTTTTAGTATTACTTGCTGGTCTTGCTATATCAATTTCATTGTGAGCCACATTCATATCTCCACATATGACAACAGGTTTTTTATCATCAAGAGATTTTACATAATCTTTAAAAGCTGTATTCCATTGTAATCGTTTTGGAAGAGTTATTAATTTGCGGCCTAGAATAACATTTATTTATATTTATGTGTAACACTACACCATTAAAACCTACCTGCATTAGGTACATAAACACTTATAATATAAAATTCATCATATTCAGCTGTAATACATCTCCCATCTTCATCTAATTCGGGAACATTAATACCATAAAATACTTGTATTGGTTCTGTTTTAGTAAGTAAACCCACTCCAGCATAACCTTCTTTGTTACTGGCACACCAATATTGCTTATAATCCTCAAACTTTTTTATTTCTTCTGGTAACTTCATTTCGCTACATTTGGTTTCTTGAACACATAATATATCTGGATCTTCGTATTCTAAATATTTTAAACAATCCTTTTTTACCCAACTTTTCAAACCACCGATATTCCAACAACTTATCTTTAAATTGGGCTTTTGGCCTTCTCCATTTTTCTTTGTACATGCAAAATCTATTTGATTCCATTTAGTAACAGTGCTATTACTTGAGGCAGATTTCTCAACTTTATCTTCACTATCTTTTTTTGTTCTCTTATTTTTTGCCCCTTCAGTTGGTGGGTCTATAACAAAAAATGTTATATTGTGCCAAATTGAAGCAAAATAAAAAGTTTCACTTTCAAATATTGCACAAATACTTTTTTTTATAAGATTTCTGAAATCGAACTAGGTAATGGTGCATTGATTTAGTAGGATTATACCCAAATCAGGATTGTATCGATATTCTAATAAAATAATTAATTTCACAAATACCTTTACATGAAAAAAATATATAAATTAAAAAAGTAAAATAAATGGGGGCCTATTTAAGGGTAAAGAATTAGAATGTCAAAAAATGAGTTCACTCTCCTTCGATTAATGAACGTCACAAAATTTAAAAGCTGCGAGAGCCAGCGAATACTTCATAAGTGTCACTTTTGGGGAAATTATTGCAATAAGGGAACCATGTAAGTTGCTAACTATATTGATTTGATATTTTATTTTACGTTTCTCAAAACGGCATATTATATGATTCTTTTTTAATTTATTTCAATTTGTTGAATTACTAATAATACCTTAAAAATAAAGTTTTAAAATCTTTCATTTCTAGGAAGCTAATTAAAATGAACTGTAATTCTTTTCATTTTTAATGATGGCATCGGTCTCATTTAATATGTAATTCTTTAGAATTATTTTTTAAATTGAAGGGAAACTACTGATTTAAATTAATTAATACAATACATTATTTATTTCGGAACACATGCATCAGCTTTGTTAAATTTCTAATTTTATTTAAAAATATCAGGAGGTGAATGGAAAGAATGTATCCCTTTTATGATTTAAAACTCCAATTTTTAATTATTGGTATATCTTTTTTTTTACACTCATTATTAATATTAATGCTGGTACTTTTTAGTTTTACTTTTACATTCAATGAAATTAATTCAAAGTAAGGGCACACCCAGATGGGTGGGGTGTAGATACAGCAAGGGTTAGGGATACTGCAGATATTTAGTCAAATCTTTCCACATGCATACTAACTAAGCGAAGGGAAAGTACTTCCCTTCCCAAAAAATTATTTAAACAAATTCCTATTCCCATATAAAAAAATAGGTATTTGAAAAGTTAACCAAAACGTAAATAGTTTTGATCTACACCAAAAATAAGGCAAAAAGGTCTGTAACATTTATCTCCAACTTTTTGTATAATGCAGCTGTGAGAGATAATAGAGGTTTCTTTTCTATTGATTTTCAGCTATGTTTTTATACCTATTTGTTTCACAATAGGTAGTTTAAGTCTTGAACGATTCATATAGGTAGTAAAACAAATATATGTATAAATTAGAAGTAGCAAAGAAATTATACAGGGTGTTTCTAAAATAGGGTTAGAAACTTCTGCTGCGTTTATAACTCATTAAAATATGCCAAAAAGTTCCTATTAACATGTGCCCTAAAACGCACCATTAGGAATTTATATTCCCTTAAAAGGGCTCAAACAAAACTGTTTTTTTTTTTCAAATAAATTGCAGTTATGAAGGATCCGATCATTTAATAAATAATTTCGGACATAAACTAAGACTATTTAAATTTAGAGTTACACTTACTAATTAAAGAACTAATTACTACTGCAGACAATATCTAAATGTGAAATAGAAAATAATGCAATTAAAATTAGTAATAATAAGTTAAATTACAAGAATTGCTCGAAGTGACCACCTTGCATTTCGATGCATAATCTAGCTCGACGCTTCAATGATTTGCGAACTCTTTGGAAAATTCTAGATGTTTGCCTTATTTCCATGCACGCCATTTCAATTTCCTCCCGTAGTTGCTGAATGGTCTCAATTGGAATTTTATAAACCTTTGCCTAAAGTTGAAACCACATAAAATAATCCAGGGGGTTAAGATCAGGGGAACGTGGAGGCCAGGGAACAGGACCTCCTTGGCCTATCCATTTTTCTCCATACAACTCATTTAAGTGTTGTCTTACATTATGTAGGTAACGAGGTGGCGCCCTATCCTGCATAAACCATATGCTTTGGCGTTCAATTAAAGGGACATCTTCCAAAAGCCCTGGCAAGCCGTTAACTACAAAATTGTAATAATCCTCACCATTCAATCGATTAGGCAACACAAACGGTCCGATTAGCCGATCGCCTAAAATGCCTGCCCAAACGTTGACGGAAAACCGAATCTGATGTCTGGACTGAAATATGCTGTGTGGGTTTTCATCAGCCCATTCATGAGCATTATGAAAATTGACATAACCATCTTTACTGAAGCTTGCCTCATCCGTAAACAAAATAAGAGATGCAAAATTCAGAATCCGCCTCGATTTTCGCAAAAACCATTGGCAGAACTGCCGACGTGGTTCGTAGTCATTCGGATTTAAAGCTTGAACACTCTGGATATGAAAAGGATGAAGTAGTTGTTTGCAAAGAATTCACCAAACCACGTAAAAACTTATGTTATGCATATGTGCGACACTTCTTACACTAACCCTTGGATTGTCCTGCACAGCTCTCAATACATTTTCTTCCATCACCGGTGTTCTTACAAATCTGTCTCTGCCACGATCATTTACTCTTGGTTGGAACGAACCATTTTCTCTTAAACGTTGATGGATCCTCTGAAATACCTGTCGAGAAGGAAGTCTTTTATTCGGGTATGCTGCCGCATACAGACGCCTCGCTTCTGATGCATTTCCAGCCGCACGGCCGTACATAAAGTGCATATCTGCCATTTCCGTGTTTGAATATGACTCCATTTTATGAGTTGCAATAATGTTGTATACTTACATTTTCCACTCACCACTTTTACTAATTAAACACTGCAAAGCTCAATTGTCAGTTTATCAATAACTTAAATTGTTAAGCATTGTGGCAACGTCAGTCTTTTATTTGCCATGGTAAACAGATTTTTGTAATTTTTGGCCTAATAACTTAAAGAGCAGAGTAATTTTCAAACTCAATTTACTCGAAAACCATTGGAAATATCGATTTGGACAAAGATAATATTTTTTACGTAAAATTGTTAAGATTTTATAAATCTGTAGAGAAAATTGTAAAAAAAATGAAATAAAAAAAATTACGGGCCGAAAACCCCCTTCACCAACCTAAATCACACACAGTCATAGCTCTTTACGATGCTATGACTGTGGTGGACTGGTCATTTTTGCAAGCTTTTGAGGATGTCGACTTGGCTTGCGACGCCTTTTATATTAAGTTATATTCTCTTCTCGACACCCATGTGCCACAGTGGTATAGCCATGAGTTGAAACGATCTATTCAGCAAAAAGAGTATTTCTTTAGGTAGTATAAGAAACACGGTATTTTATTTTATCTTACAGTTTTTTAGTACTCTAGTTAAAACACTCGCCAGTCGTGACTATAAATCTTATCTGTCACACATAGAGACTAACATTAGAACAGAACCTAGACAGTTTTTGGAGTTTTGTAAACGGCAAAGTGGGCTCTAGTAGAATTCCTAACACGATGCACAGTACCGACAACGTTCTTTTAAATGACCCTGGCGCTATTGTGGAATCCTTTAGATATTATTTTAGGAACGTTCTCAGTAAGCCCCTCTCAGGTGAAGATCGAAATCTTGGCACGTTTAATTGTACTAACTTTCCTTCAATAACTGTTAATTTTCTGACTGATGAGGAAATTATAAACTCAGCTAGGAAACTTAAAAATAAATTAACGTCAGGTCCGGACTTAATTCCCAGTTTCTTTGCTCGTGATTGTCGTTTCATTTTGGCTAACCCGCTGGGATATATATATTTAATCTCGCTCTTAAAACCGGAACTTTTCCTAGTGTGTAGAAGGTGGCAAGTGTTAATCCAATCCTCAAAGGCGGCGACCCTTCTTACATTAATAACTATAGGCCCATTACTTTGTTATGCAATTTTGCGAAGGTCTTCGAGATGTTGTTGTATAATCGTTTGTTTCCACTTTTCAGGGGTATCATATCTCTTGAACAACATGGTTTTATAGAAAAAAGATCAACTACCACAAATCTGATGTGTTTCACACAGTTCATATGTAATGTTATTGATCAGCGTGGGCAGGTAGACGTCATATACACCGATTTCTCGAAGGCCTTCGATCGCATTGATCACGGCATACTCCTCCATAAACTCGAAGTATACGGGCTTTGTGGCAACTTTTTACAACTGTTTAGCTCATATTTGTCAAATCGTCTTCAGTATGTCACTTACAACGGTTTTAAGTCTAGCCAGTATTCTATTACTTCTGGAGTACCTCAGGGTTCCAATCTAGGTCCCCTCCTATTTTCCATCTTTGTTAATGATATTACGACTTACATTGACTGTCGCAAACTAGTTTATGCCGACGACTTAAAAATCTTCTCCTCTATCTTAACTGATGATGACTGTCTTCACCTTCAGAGTCAATTGGACAAAATAGTCCTTTGGTGCGATTCAAATAATTTGCATTTAAATATCTCTAAGTGTAAAGTTGTTTCTTTTTCACGTAAACTTAAGCCCATTATAGTCAATTACAAAATTAACTCGGACGTCTTAGAGCGTACAGATACCATAAAAGATTTGGGAATTTATTTCGATAGTAACTTTACCTTTTCAAATCATATTCAATATCTGGTGTCCTCAACACTTAGTACGCTGGGCTTTGTGATTAGACAAGGTCGTGAATTCAGTGATAATGTTGTGTTGTTTTCATTATTTTACGCGTTTATCCGTCCCAAACTGGAATACTGTTCTCAGGCTTGGATTGTTTTTTATATTAACCAAGCCAGTTTAATTGATTCGGTGCAAAAAAAGTTTTTGAAATACCTCGCATTTCGCTCCGATGGCGTATATCCTGCTCGTGGATGCGATTATAAAATACTACTAACACGTTTCAAACTCGACTCGTTACAATACAGAAAGCACTTCCATAGTTTGAAATTTTTACATGCACTAGTAAACAATAAAGTAGACTGTCCCGAGATTCTAAGTCAATTGAATTTCTTAACAGTTAGGTCGGCTTGCCGCTCTCCACTTACTTTTTATACTTCTGCTTATAATACCAATGTGGGATTGAAGTCTCCTGTTTCTTTTATGT
>NW_019426027.1:16526-22769 GCF_000390285.2 Anoplophora glabripennis
CGGCTTAAACCCAAACCCTCTTTTTAACTGTTTTGTATAAAAAGGGTTAGTTATCAGTTATGCAATCAAAGAATTTCCAAACTATGTCTTTGCCTTGACGCATTTATTAATATTAGGTACAGAATTAAAAATTAAAATTCTTAAAAACTTGAGAGCTTTCCAGTAACCTAAGTAGGGTGGGGTCAATATTTGACATTTTAATCTGCTTTGAGGCTATAAAATGGCGCGAAATTTAAATTATTGAAAAGACCGGTTCTAAATGAAAAGACCGGACCCGGTTTAAATCCTCTCGACACATCTCTTATAATAAAAGAGAAGCGAGACACCCATGGTGAGCCTCTTGAATGACTCACCCTGTATACATCGAGGAGTAACGCAGGGCAGCAAAGTTTTAGTGCCACTATGTCGTATGTTATGTTTTAACAGAAAATACAAAAATATATATTTTGCAACGCGATATGACATAAGGAGCATATTTGAAAAATATTTTGTTCTGGAATTCCCCGCCACACCAAACATATTTTTTGTTATGAAATATCACTTTATTCTCATATTTGCATTTAGTTCATTTTAAGAAGGCAAAAAAGGAAATGTAAAGACCCGGCTTGTATACCTAATGAAAACTCAAAAAAGAAATAAAAAAAACAAACATTTTAAAAATAAGCAAAAGTTGATTGTTAAGACAATATGCAATTAAAATCGTGTTAGTTATATTCATATTCAAGAATGAATTACTTTTTTGGTTGTCACTTTTTTCATTAAATATCCAGTGGTTTCCTTCTTATCGGTAAGTAGCTACTGATTTGTAGATTGAAAAAGAAATCTACCTGAGCCAGACTAATTTTTAAGCTGTAAATTTATTTTGAAGCACCAAGGCTAGAACATAAATAACGATTTTATGTCAGACACCCTGTACGTAAAACTTAATCTTTATTCTTAATAAAGAAAAATTAGTACATATTATTGGTTTTTTATGCGTTATATTTTCGTACTACTTAAGCTTTACAAAATCTTATTACTTAGGTACTTTTAAAAAATTACCCATATTTATATATCAAAGATAATACTATTATACCATTATGCTTTATTTTAGCACACAATTTATAATAAACCAACTCTGCTTAATTTCATTTTCAAGGGTAGCAACACCTGTGAGAGAGTATACAAACTAATTCACACAAACAAGATCTGGTATCTAGATAGGACGCTACAATTCTGGTTTAGATATGTAATAAAAATGGAGATCATGTGTAAAATGTTGTCATTTTACATGAGAACACAAATTATAGAATTATTAATAAATATTAATCTGAAAATTAAATACAAATGATCCTAGGCGTCCGTTCTAGTGAGTGAAGTAGTTTGGTTATTGTGCCTTACCTAGTTCCGTCGTAAATGCATTATATCGACAGACTAACAGTATGATTAAAATTGAGGTACTTTGGCATTTATTTAAATTATTCTTCTGTTCTCATGAGCTTTGAAAATTATCTCACTCACAAGCGGGAATCATTGCGAACACATTGATATATAATAATATCCAATTATGTTAGTTTCTTCGATGATTTGTGTCCTCATCTGAAGCTCTGTTACACGGTAAAAATATACATACTAAATCGCCCCCTTAAATACATTGAGAAAAATGAGGATGCAATTAGATGGCGCATCTGCAAATTTTTCATATTCAGTGAGAAATTATTTATATCGAAAATTTAGTAATAAATGGATAAGTAGGAATGGTGCATGTCAGTGGCCACGTAGGTGTCCAGACCTCACCGTAATGGACTTCTTTGTTGCGAGCTATATAAAAAATCTTGTATACAATGTTCCACCTATTACTTGCGATGATATTGGAGGGAAGGATTAGAGATGCATTTGCGTGAGAATATCATTTGAAGATAGAATAAGATGCTGTATTCAGGAGAATGGTTATCAATTCGAACATCAATTAAAATTTTTCTTTGTTTTTTCTAAAAGTAAAAGTTCCTTTTATCATTATCATGAAAATATTCAAAAAAGTTTTCTAATAAAAAATATTATTTTATAAGCAGAATGATTATAAAAAGTTATTAATTTTGTATAAATATGTTTGTAGTAAGTAACTGAATTATTTATGAACAAGAAAAATATTTATTAAAGAAAATTTTACTTTTAGAAGAAACAAAGAAAAATTTTAATAGATGTTCGAATTGATAACCTTTCTCTTGAATACAGCATCTTATTCTATCTTCAAATGATATTCTCACATTCCTTAGAATAGTTATTTGGGGTGATATATCTAATCCTTTTCTTCATATCATCGCAAGTAGTAGGTGGAACACTGTGTACAAGATATATATTTATACAGCCCGAAACAAAGAAGTCTATTACGAGAGGTTTGGACACCTGTGGTAGCCACTGACATGGACCATTCTTACCTACTCATTTATTACTTATTTATCGATTTATATAATTCCTCACTGAATATGAAAAATGTGCAGGTGCGCCATCTAATTGCATTCACATTTTTCTCCTTATATTTAAAGAGACGTCATCAAGAAGAACTCAAACCAATTCAGTAAAGACCTCGATAAAGACACGTGGATACATCTTACAAAAAAAAAATCGATAAAAAACGAAACGGCACAAATATCTCCAATACCGTTAGAGATAGGTATAGGGAACCTATACACAGTTTGAAAGAGTTTTAAATTTCCCAACTCCCAAAGTAAAAATATACTGGGTGTTCCATTTAAAATAACCAAGTTATTGCTGTTTAAAGTTGAGAGAAGTATTCAGCAGTTTTTTGAACACCCTGTATAATACTAAGTGACGACAAATATAACAATTTATAACTTCAAGGATCTAAAATAGACCCTCCAAAGCTGCTTCCTTAAAATTATTTTTTTATTGCTAATATTAAATTTCTACGCTATGCCTGCATTTTCACTAAAATTGAAATATCTCACAAACTGTAAGTCCTAGGTATGCAGAACCTTTAATAAAGTTCACCTATTTTTTTACGGTGCTTTCAAAAATGCAGTAAAATACAGGGTGTTCCATTTAAAAAAACATAACTTTGATATGGTACGCTTTTCCTGGACACCCTGTATATCTCAAAATATTTTTAAAATGTAGCCGTAATCAACCTACACATACCCACCTAAACAGGTTTCTGTAACATTTGCCGTTTGGTCACTAGCGACCGAGGCGTTACTGGTGGAACACTTTGTCCTGTAATTGGTGGTTCACTGTTGGACAATTTTAAATAAATAAATAAATAAATAAATAAATGCGACGTTTTGTCAATAACAGAAAAAAAACAGTTTTGTTTGAGCTCTTTTAAGGGCATATAACTTCCTAAGGGAATAAATAAATAAATAAATGCGACGTTTTGTCAATAACAGAAAAAAAACAGTTTTGTTTGAGCTCTTTTAAGGGCATATAACTTCCTAAGGGTGCGTTTTAGGGCACATGTTAATAGGAACTTTTTGGCTTATTTTAATGAGTTATAGACGCAGCAGAAGTTTGGAACCCTATTTTAGAAACACCCTGTATACTAGGAAAAAAACTTATTTGGAACAATTATATTAAAAGGAATAAAGTGGGCTTATATTATTACTGAATGTTATTTTTCAAGTAGATAAGTATGTAGTACATTTTATTTTAGAATAAATATATAAAACTTACTGGACTGAACAATGAAATGCAAACATAATTTTTACTTACTTTCTTTCTTTTTTTGAGTAACTTTTTCCTTTGCAATTCCATTACTATTGTCTTCTTTTTTAATTCTCCTTTTAGTAATGTTGCTGTCAATGTCATTACTTTTATCAACAAATTTTTCACTTTTTGCTGTTGTTTCATCTTTAGCTGTGGCGGTAGTCTTCTTTACTCGACCAACTTTTTTCTCTTCAGGGAGATTTTTTTCTTTTTCTTTATTACCTACGCAATATGTATATGTAACACATTTTATTTGAGAATTAAATCATGATAATACCTTTAGAGGGAACAGGCCGTTTTTCCGCTTTCTTCGCCTTATCTTCTGCTTGTCCTCTTCGTGTTTTGGATGCTGGAGGATCTAATCCTAAATCTACATCAGCTACGGCCTCAACCTAGGTATCAAATCAAGGTGATAAAATAATGTTTTAATCGATTTTAACTTACCTTCGTAGTGGCTGCTTTTCTTTTTGGTGGCATTGTGGCTTTTGTTATACAAAATGAGCGAAAATATTTATCATAGGATTCCAAACTAATTTTAGGTAAACGATATATAATTCTATAATCTTTATTCAGCTGTCTCCAAAGAAATGACATCCGTTTTTTACCGCGTAAAAGACCACAGCCACAAGTTTAAAAAACAAATCAGTTGGCTATCGTTAATGGCGGGAATCGCGTTCGGTTATTGTAGTTCGCTAATGGCCAGTCCTCATGTACAATTATTTACTGCGGAACTGCGGAGATGCGTAACTGCGAATCTCCGCAATTTTCAAACTACCGTGCCAAATGCAAATGTCAAAAATAGTAGATGCGGATACAGCGTGACCATATTTAGTAGATTTCTACTTTTTCGGTAGATTTTCAGCGAAATATAGAAATTTTTGGTAGGTAAAAAATCTACAGTAGATTTTAGTAGATATATAGTAAACATTTTTGTGCCGCGATTGGTCATATTTTGCGCAACCTAGTCAAGCAAGCGGCTAATTTATTGTTTCATGTTACCACCGTTCACAGCTTCGGCGCGTGGTACGCTCGCTCCAAATCCGAAGCGAACAAGCTAGACTTTGCTTTGACCTTTTGACCACAGAATACAGAGTGCTACAGATTCACATTAGACTTTTATTTGACCATGACCAATTTTCCGAACCGTGTTCCGTGACTTGCTGACATGACATAACATAACCTTAAATAATATAGAATTATATGGAATATAGAATAATATAGTTACGTTATGTTTGAAAGTTATGCATTCTTTTATTAGCATTTTTATATTTGTTTGTTATTTTTAGTTTATATGTATGGTTATGGTTTTTAAACGGAATATACTTTTGGTTAAATTTCAATTATTTGATCTATTTATTTCGTATACACATTCATAAAAACATCAATTCAAATTCCCCTCTTTAAAATTAGCTCCATTTTGGTCTGCGCAATACGGCGCGAATACTTGTACTCATTAATAGATGGCGCAAAAAAATATGTTGGCTCCTACATTTTTATTCTAATTATCTATTTTTACTTTATAACCGTTAATTGAAATATTAATCAATATGCAATTAACGTATATTGTCCTAATCTATGGCTTTTACTAGTTAGATAATCAAATAACAGTGAAGTAGATTTTTAGTAATTTCTTATTACTATGTTGGTAGATTTTAGTGGATTTTCTGCAATTTTACAGTAGATTCGCTAAAAAATATATGGTCACACTGGTACCAATATGCAGTAAAGAAATTGCGTCGCGTATCAGCTCATAGGAGTAGAGATGGGCAATACGGATCTTTTTAATGATCCGCATGATGCGAAATGTATCGACATAAAGATCCGCATCAAAAGATCCGCATCAGGGAATCGTATTCACTGTGGATGTACAAGTACAGTTTGTACTTGTACATTTTGTAAATGTGTGGGCTTGTCGCTCACTCATTCCCGTTAAATTTTTTGCAATCATCTATAAATTCATTTTTTAGCAGAACGATGAACTTAAGTAGAAACGAAGCAATAATATATTTGAACTCAAGTTGAGCATCAAATTATTTTCAAATTAATTGATATTTAAATTTATTTTCGGTCAAGCGATTCAACATTTAAATACGAAATACACATCACTCTGACAATTACTTTTTACATTATAAGTTTGTTTCAGACTACACAATTTCATATAATGTATTTCAATATTTAGTTTCCTATGCACTAAAGTGTTTCTAATGCATCGTATCTCATCGACCTGTATCGGACACGAGAATCAGTTGAGATCGATTCATTCCCAATTCGCATTGATGCGGTGATGCGAACATACGAAATTATTTTTATACCGGTATACGTATGAACTGATTCCCAGTATGCGTGCGCCTCCCATTTACTCATTCCTGTATCGCATACGAGAATCAGTTGATACCGATTCACTTCACTTCAGTCTCAACTTACATTGATGCGGTGATGCGAAACATACGAAATTATTATTGCATCGGGATCCGCATGAATCGATTCCCACTAGAGATCCGTATGATTTATACGTATGATGCGGATCTTGCCCACCACTAC
>NW_019426027.1:25853-44952 GCF_000390285.2 Anoplophora glabripennis
CCCCCCGTTTGAATGCCGACGAATTTTTGCATTTTCTGCAAACCTCTTTTGCAGACTTACTTGATGATTTGCCTTTAGCGGTTCGGCAAAATATGTGGTTTCAACTAGATGGGGCTCCGCCACATTATGGCCGAATTGTTCAGAACCATTTAAACCAAATCTTTCCTAACCGCTGGATCGGCCGGGGACGCAGCGTGACCATATTTAGTAGATTTCTACTTTTTCGGTAGATTTTCAGCGAAATATAGAAATTTTTGGTAGGTAAAAAATCTACAGTAGATTTTAGTAGATATATAATAAACATTTTTGTGCCGCGATTGGTCATATTTTGCGCAACCTAGTCAAGCAAGCGGCTAATTTATTGTTTCATGTTACCACCGTTCACAGCTTCGGCGCGTGGTACGCTCGCTCCAAATCCGAAGCGAACAAGCTAGACTTTGCTTTGACCTTTTGACCACAGAATACAGAGTGCTACAGATTCACATTAGACTTTTATTTGACCATGACCAATTTTCCGAACCGTGTTCCGTGACTTGCTGACATGACATAACATAACCTTAAATAATATAGAATTATATGGAATATAGAATAATATAGTTACGTTATGTTTGAAAGTTATGCATTCTTTTATTAGCATTTTTATATTTGTTTGTTATTTTTAGTTTATATGTATGGTTATGGTTTTTAAACGGAATATACTTTTGGTTAAATTTCAATTATTTGATCTATTTATTTCGTATACACATTCATAAAAACATCAATTCAAATTCCCCTCTTTAAAATTAGCTCCATTTTGGTCTGCGCAATACGGCGCGAATACTTGTACTCATTAATAGATGGCGCAAAAAAATATGTTGGCTCCTACATTTTTATTCTAATTATCTATTTTTACTTTATAACCGTTAATTGAAATATTAATCAATATGCAATTAACGTATATTGTCCTAATCTATGGCTTTTACTAGTTAGATAATCAAATAACAGTGAAGTAGATTTTTAGTAATTTCTTATTACTATGTTGGTAGATTTTAGTGGATTTTCTGCAATTTTACAGTAGATTCGCTAAAAAATATATGGTCACTCTGTGCGGATAACCTAGAAATTTGCACCGGTTTCTTTTCGAGTATTTTCATTCAGGTATTTCAAATAATTATCTATTAATCTTTATGTGAAATATATTTACAATGGTAAACTTTGATGAAGATACAGCTTTCTTGGCTCTTGCTGTTTCAATGAAACAATACAGAGACTGTGCTTTGAGGTATAAAAAATGTTACCGTGAAAGATTGATAAAAATGTATAAGATATACAATTCTATTCTGGAGTTTCAAAAAAAACATAAAAAAATGTGGGTGAGAGATATTTTCTTGGCTGATAATTAATTATAGAGACGAAATAGATAAAAAACAAACTAATCAAACACGTTTTCAGAATATAAACAAATACAAATGGCCGATAAATGTCACACGAGCACAAAAGTAAACACCGGAATACGGAAAAAGTTGAACCTAGTCAACTTTTATCCGGAACGCATGCGGATCTGTCACTTTTTCAAAATGGCTGCTGTGCGTCCAATATTTTTTCGATATTGTGATCACGTGATTCCGCATCTCCGCAGTTCCGCACTAAATTATTGTACATGAGGACCGGCCATAAGATCACAAACCTACGACCAAAAACCAAATTACTTCATTGTTACAACTTGGAGAGGTTTAGTGACTTCGCTTTAGCTCCTAGCATTAATTATTGTACACGCTTTGGGACCGAGGGCTTTGCCCTGCCTCATCGCTATAGGCCTGGACCACAGGCCTGACAGCCTCGTGAAGGTGGTCTCCATCCGAATCCATCGTCGACCCCGACCACAAGGTGGCCGATGTAGGCGCTTTGGAGGACTTCCTCTTGTCCTGGACGACCCTTGTCTTCTCGCTTCTTTCTTCGTCAGCTTGTTTAACCCCCTCGGGTAGCAGTTATTGTCACAAACGCGTGTGACGGTGCCACCCGCGCCCTGGGGGTGAGTTTTTGAGAGTAGCATTGTAGCTAAAGATGCACGCTGCTATCGAGCCAAACGACTCGGTGGATTTATTGTGCGGGGAGGGGTAATTAGGGTAGCGTGAAGTTGGTCCGCGGAGCAGGTCTTCGATACGGTTTGGCATGAAGGCCTACTGATGAAAATGCTCACCAACCAATATCCCATATCCCTTTCAACCACCCGTCCCATGGAGGCCGGTGTCCCCCAGGGCACCGTCCTGTCCCCACACCTATACACCATTTACAACTCCGCCATCCCACATCCCCCTAACACCAACATATACCTACTTATACGCCGACGACCTGACAATCACATCCCAATCCGTAGATCTTAGACATTCGGCCTCCCTCCTCCAAAACTATTTAGACCAACTTGCAAACTGGTGCAACAGGTGGAAAGTCAAAATTAATCCCAACAAAAGTTCGCTATCCTTTTTACCAAACGAAAAATCCCACAAAACCTTGACAGACTGACACTATCCCAGGAACCCATCTCCTGGAATCGACAAACACGATACCTGGGCGTGACGATGGACCAGCGTCTCACGTGGAAACCGCACATCGTGGAGACGGTGGCGCGAGCGAAGACCACCAGGGCTAGGCTCTATCCCTTACTCAAAGGTGGAAACACCCTCAGTTTAAGGAATAAGCGAACGCTTATCAAGGTGGTACTTCAACCGCAGCTAACCTACGCCTCCACGGCGTGGGGTCACGCGGCAAAAAGCCACTTAAAGTCATTACAGGCTGTGGAAAACATAGCCCTCCGCACGGCCACCGACGCGCCCTGGTACGTAAGAAACACTGACATATTACGAGACTTACAATACACAAACGCTACACAGACAATAAGACAAAACGCGGAGAAACGATTTGACGTAGCCGCTAGACATGACAATCCCCTCCTCAGGCAAGCCGTTGACTACGTACCCGACGTGACCGACAAACACAAAAGACCTAGACACCAACTTTTTGACCCTGGGTGACCACCCCAATGACCCCCCCCCTGCCCGCTAACCTTTTCTGTTTCAGAGACAGCCAGGATCAAGAAACGAAGACAACGACACACACACACACACACACACACACCCCCCATACCCTCCTTAACCCTCCCCTCCCGCGCTAGCCTAAGGGCCACCTTAGCAAAGCGCATCCCAGGCTGCATAGCCGCACTACCCTACCCAACCATACCACACATAAACATGACACTACCCCCGGGGTTTACACAGACGAGCCGGCGAAGCAAGAAGAGCGCCAGAAGAAAGGGCCCTAGCTGGCGGGGCCCAGCCAGGACAAAAGGAGGTCCCACAAAGTGCCTACACCGGCCGCATTTGCGGTCGGGGTAGACGACGGATGGGGCCCACCTACGAAGGCTGTCCAGGCCTACACGAGAGGATAAAGGATAAAGAGGGATAATCCCCCTCGATCCCAAATCATTGAGGCCAATTTCTAGCCATGGTTTGGTATCAGCGCAGTGACGCAGGCAATTGCTTCAGCGCAATAACGCAACGCAGTACTGAGTTACCCATCTCTACAGTGAACCTCCTCCTGTCAGTACTGTCACTACTGTCTGTCGTTACTGGATTATATAGGCTTTTTTTCGCGACTGAATATTGTTGAATATCTGACTTGTTATCACTATTTGTATCTCTTTTGCTCTTAGTTGTCATATGGTAGCTTAAATCTCTTCACTCACTCATATTACACATACCACAACATACGACTACACTCGCAAGAAAAAGCCTAATGTTTTGTGATCAGTAATAAGTACTGTCAGTAGCGATAAACATAGATAAAATATATTTGTAAAGCGATTTTAAGGTAAAATATGAACTTGATAGAAGAGAAGAAACTAGAGATATCAAATAAATTAGAAAAGGTGGATTAAATATTAATTTTGGCGATAAATGTAATTTCAATATCTTTATTTATAGGAGCAGTCTAACCTGGCTTTATTGCAAGAAAGGTTATCAAAAAGTGCACAACTGACAAAAGGAATAGGTTCAATTTTGAATACTTTTGAACAGAGATTATCTCGATTGGAAGATACAATTTTACCTGTATATAATGACACTGAAAACTTGCAGAAGGCTCAATATAGTATCCTTTTTACCTCGATAAAAATAGACGGCAAATAAGTATTACTTATTTTTTATTTATTTACGGTCTGTTTTTAAATCGGTAATGTAAGATTTAAAACCATATCCATATGATCCTTTGATGTTGGGTATGATGAGGTATACATACCATTATGATGTAAAAAGTTAACGCGATTATTTAATCCACCTTATACTTTCCTTTTTATTTTTTGAGATACGAAGCAACATGGTTGTAAGCAACTTTTTAAATTGTTTAATACCAAGTTTTAAAAGCATATTATGGAAATGTAACGGTACATACTGAGTAGGTACTATTTGAGTTTACTTATAGTATTATTTACAATAATTTACAGTAATATTTAAGTTTTAAAATGTTTTCATGCATTTACATTACAAAACCAACATGATCTAACTGATTACAGTTTGAAGGATCCATCCCCTACCAAATCTATGATCTGAAGTTATCAAGTAGACCCTCTGTGAGCTGTTGCTCAGTACAACTTTTTTTGAGGCACACATTTCCTGTCTCAAAAACATATAGGAATAACATACAAGGACATTGGACTTTAATAGTAAATGTATTGATATTTGATTTTAGATTTAAATTAATAAAAGTTTAAAAAATACGGCTGTGTTCAGCGAATGGTCGGACCAGTGAAAGTCATTCAGCGGACAAATATTTTGTTGGTCAGCCCAATCAGCTGATCGGGAATATTGGGCAGGTTACAGTTACTAAAGACGGTTCAGCAAATTGTTGGACTAAAGAAGTTTGACCGAACTAGTCCGACCATTCGCTGAACACATCCTAGATCTAATTAAAATACTTGGTCAAATTTGGTGAATGGTGTATTTGGCCACAATCAGTTAAGTCATGCAGTCTTTGTAGTACCAGTCTCTTAATTGTGGAATCTTGAATCAGCAAAATTTTAATATAGGGTCCTGTAAATATTTATTTATTGAAAGAAAAACAAAAAAAATAAATCTAATATTAATAACCTATTTTAAAAAACACTTCAAATTCAGTAAGTACCCAGAATCATACAGATACAGAGTGAAAAAAGTTTTGGAGTTGAGCACATAACAACTTATAAATTTTAAAATCTAGGAAAACACTGTCATGTTAAAAAGTATTGAGCAGCCTCATCCAATTTAAAAATAATATGCAAGTTAATGCGCTTAGAGTGCAGCGGATTTATTTTCTACATTGCACGAACGGTTAATATTCTGTTGTATTATGTCTCATATGAAAACCACTGAAGCAGGGCAATGGAACAGAAATATTGGGGTGTTATCAGTTAACAGATGATTCAACATGAAAAATTAACAAAAATATGTTCTCAAACGCTGTGTTTTAAAGATATTCTATACAGGGTGTCCCATCAGGAATCGCCACTATCGATATCTCAAAGTATACTGATGCAATAAATCTGAAAACTTAGCAACCTAGCAAAGGCAGTAGGGCTAACACAGCTAAAATATTTAGAACTTTATGTCACTTCCTTGGTTAGTAATTACTGTACAATTACTGTATTAGATTATTATTATTTATTCCTGTAATTGGGTTCAATCCTGTTGGGATAATTAAACTTATTATTATTATTATTATTATTATTATTAAACATTATTATTAATTAAACTTATTATTATTACTTCTGGTTGTACCCGAAACCGACATCAACTTTATCATAGATTTTGAGATATTAATTTTTAAAGAAAAAAATTCACATGGGCAAGGGTCGTGGAGATGTTAGTAACTCTTTTCAGAAGTGATATTAAGTGGTTTTTTTATTCCTGTAAAGGGCATAGGTACACTAAATTATGGAATTATGACAAGGATCTGGCCCTTCTCCTCAACCTTGCGGTTGATTAGCCTTTAGGCCCCTGTCTTCAATTTGCCGTTTTGGTTCTCCAGATGACCAGAATGGTTTCCGATTCATTGGGATGTTCCGGAATCCATATGATGAACTTCGTGAGATGCCTAGGCTCAACAGCGCTAGCCCCCTACCAAGGCACCAAGCTCACCGTAGTCGATTTTAGCCATTGTAGGCCCTCCTCATTGAAGGCAGTGATGTAACGCGTTCCCCCCTTTGACGACACTCCAGGAAGCGCGGTCTTGTTCCCTCGCCCGCGATCCCATCAATGGCCCCAGAAGTGCCGACTGGACAAGCCCCATCTGGTCCTCATCCATTCGGACTTCCCGATATCCATGGGGGACCACTACTGCTTGGACCCCCGACTATCTACTCCCTAGAGATGGCAGTCACTGGTGTTTGCTTCCCACTGACTGTCTTATTTTCTGCCCGGTCTGCACTTACTGCTTTCGTGGCAGATGTTGAAGGCCCCCTTTCGGGGTCCTGTTTATTTTTTTTCCTCGGTCCATAAAGGTCCCACAAGTTTGGAGGAAATATGAGTCACCACCAGGCAGTGCCCCATATCTGACGAAAGGCTAAATATGATGGGGTGCGCCAGGTTCCTCAAAGAGATCATTCAAGCATTGTTAGTATTGCCATTACTACTTTTAGAAATATTTTCAATTTTCTATTTTTTGGACAGTTTATCTCGGATCTGTTATCAAATTGGCCATGACTCCAAAAACAATTAAAATAACTTGACATTTGTCAAATTATTGTTAATAAATAATAATTTCTGGGGAGCATTTAAATTATACCAATGAGGATTATTTTAACTTGTTTCTTGAAATTACTTTGTCACATTGCCCATAAATAACAGACAAATTAAAATAATCCTCAATAGTATAATTTAAACAATCCCTAGGCATTTTTATTTAAATTTTCAGCAAAAACTATTACAGACATAACAATAATATGACAACTAGCTTGACAAAAGTTATTTTAATTATTTTTGGAGTGTTTCTAAAGGTCATGGCCAATTTGATAACAGGTCTAATATAAGAAAAACTGTCTAAAAAATAGAAAATTGCAAATATCTTCTCTGAAAGTAGTAACGACAACCCTAACAATACGACTTGAAAGGAAATTTCAATCTGCATACGACAGAGTAAGTACAGGGCGTTCAATTTAAGTTAACAAAGTTATAGCTGTTTAAAGTTATCAAAATGTAACAGCAAAAGTGAAACACATAGTATTAAATATTTTAATTTGTTGCTATACCATAGTGTTTATGTCCTTGACAGGTACCAAAAATCCACTTGATATATCACGCTTCTGAATAAAATTACTAGCAGCTCCGCGGACTCTTGCATCTGTCAAATTTTTTTCTTTAAAAATTAATATCTTAAAATCTATAACTCTTAGGTATAGGGAATATTTAATAAAATATAATAAAATATAGGGTGTCTCATTTAAAATATGAAAGTTAATGTCGGCTTCAGGTATAATCGGAAGTGCTATAAAGTTCTAAATATTTTAGCTGTGTTGGTCCTACTGTCTTTGCTATGTTGCCAAATTTTTAGATTTATCGGATCAATACTTTCCGAGATATCGTTAGTGGCTATTCCTGGTGGGACACCCTGTATAGAAAATTGAAAAAGTGCAGTGTGCCTAAATTTATGTTTTATTTTAGTTGTGGGAAATATGATTAATTAAATTCTTATTATTCATAAGCAACATACCCTGATATACATACCGCTTTTTTTTTCTCTGCTTGTGATAGATCTCATATATTTTATAAATGTAAATATATGAGATACACGTACAAATGGTTCTTTCCCTAATAGTTTGAACCAAAACAAAAAAAATGTCACACTTTAAGTCCATGTTCATTTCAACGAATGCTGAGTATATTTATAAATGTTCTACCAGGAACTACCACATTTTGTCCAAATGTCACTAGTAAAATTAAAATATTTACATTTACATTTGGGTCATAATGATAATAGGCACCAACTTACTATATCACTTTTTTGGTAAAAATCAATATCTTTTGAAAAATTTCAGTTGTTTTTAAGATGTGACCTTTGTAGGTTTGTCTTTAAAGGTACCTCCTCGTCCAGATTATCTATAAACTTACCAAGAATATGCAAGTGACAAAATGGTTAAAATTTACCAACTTGTTACGTTAGGTTTGTTTCAGTAAGTTATTAGAATAGGCCAATCAGTAGAGCATTAAAGCAGTGAGAAATGTTGGAAACTATTTGTATTTGTATAACAATTTTATATTGAAAAATTGTTAGAGTGCATAGCAAATAACTAGTGTGTTTCTGTTAGTTTCCAACATTTCAAGTAGTTTGCTGGAAGAAGTGAACAGTTCCATTCACAATTAAGTAATTTTGAAATGCACCTTTTTCTTAAGATTTTCGTGTTGGTTTCTAAGAAAAAGATGTCTTCTGTATTATTCAAACATGTCATTCCAAGATTTTTTTTATTAAAATAACATCAGGTAGGTGAAAATCTAAAACTATTTTACAGCTAATGTTGAAATTAACAAAAAAAACCCAAAACTTCTTGAAGAATTCTATTGAAGATTTTGTTTAAAATAAGAAAATTAGTGTCGTCTTCTGAAATAATTGGAAGTAACAGATGATAATAAATATTTTGGTTAGCTCACTACTATTATTAAGTAAAGAATTTTCCTGAAAGTATTTTTCGCAATTTAGATCCCGATAGTTTCAGGTGACACATCCTGTATTAGAATATACTGTTTGTTTTTATAAGACTGAGATAATGACAACAGGAGTATAGAGTAATAAATAGTGTACTGGGTGACCCCTGCTATCGGGTCACTTGAAAGGACCCCGCAGAAAATAAATGGAAATTGAGTCGCGCTAGATTTGGCTGGAATTGTGATATGTTATAGTTCTCGACATTCTGATGAAAAGTTGTCACGGGCCCAAGGTGATCCTATGGATAGTTTCAGAGATATAGAGGAGGAAAGTGTGTAATTTTGGCTGTAGGAATGAGTAAGTTTCACGAAGTTTCAAGTTGATGGATTCAAAAACTGAGGCAATTTTGACTAGTAGGTACAATGCTTTTGGGATCGCTGAACCTGAATTCTTGAATAGCTTAGCTATCTAAGGTCACCTGGAGGTCAGGTAAAGGTCATTTCAAAGTCAAACTGAAGAAAAGACTTGTATTGAATTTTGAACAGTGAGTGTATAGGTGTTTGGGCTTGCAGAATCTGAATCTGGAGATAGCGTAATCCTAAAGGTCACCTTCAAGTCAATTCAAAGTCATTTCAAGATGCGTGCGTGCGAACCAGTGCGTATATAATTTTTTTTTTGGGGGGGGAACTGAATTTGGGGATAGCTTAACCCTACAAGGTCACATTTAAGTCAAGTCAAGATCATTTCAAGGTTAAAGTAAAGAAAAGGCCTTTCAGGAATGTTAACTTGTAAGTATGTATGCTTTTGAGGTCGCTGAACCTGAATTTGCGGATAGATTAGTCCTATAAGGTCACCTGGAAATCAAGTCAAGGTCATCTCATTTGACTTAATCACTTAATCTCAATTCAAGCCCCGCAGGTGATCTTATAATGCTAAGCTATCCCCGAATTCAGGTTCAGCAACCTCAAAAGTATCCATACTTACAGGTTAACATTTGTGAAAGGCATTTTCTTTACTTTGACCTTGAAATGATCTTGACCTAAATGTGACCTTGTAGGGCTAAGCTATCCCCAAATTCAGTCCCCCCAAAAAAAAACATACGCATTGGTTGAAATTCAATACAAGCCTTTTCTTTAGTTTCATCTTGAAATGATCTATCTCCAGATTCAGATTCTGCGAGCCCAAAGACCTAAACACTTACTGGTCAATATTCAATACAAGTATTTTCTTCAATTTGCCCTTGAAACGACCTTTATCTGACCTCTAGGTGACCTTAGATAGCTAAGCTATTCAAGAATTAAGGTTCAGCGATCCCAAAATTCATTTCATGCCTCAGTTTTTGAATCCATCAACTTGAAACTTCGTGAAGCTTACTCAGTTCTACAGCCAAAATCACACACTTCCCCCCTCTATATCTCTGAAACTATCCATAGGATCACTTTGGGCCCGTGACAACTTTTCATCAGAATGTCGAGAAATATGACATATTACAATTCCAGCCAAATCTAGCAGGACCCAATTTCCATTCATTTTGTGGATCCTTTACATGAGATGCATAATGTGTAAAAATATTTTCCTTGACTTCTTTTAAGATATTGATCGTACTTTGCAACTATTAGATAATGTTATAAGTTATTATGAAGTGTCCAGTGAGGTAGAAAATGTTATAGAAAGAGGTCCAGGTGAAGGTGGAATAGACTTGTATGCTTATTTAGATGCCCTAAATAGATTAGCAAGTGCTCAGAAATACTTTGAAAGAAACATTCCACAAAGTGTTGAATTGATTAATGTCGTAAGTACAAAAGCATAGAAATATGTAACGAGCGTTCAAATAAAAACGTGGTCAAGTTGGTTCTGAAAATTTGGACGTAGGGCGTAGCGTATAGCAAATGAACTTAAACGTCATCTGTCAAAGCGCTATATCGCCGCTATCAATTTGAATATTTTCGTTTTAAACGCTTTTTAAAACGAAAATATTCAAATTGATAGCGGTGATATAGCGCTTTGACAGATGACGTTTAAGTTCATTTGCTATACGCTACGCCCTACGTCCAAATTTTCAGAACCAACTTGACCACGTTTTTATTTGAACGCTCGTTNGTAATTGTAATTGTAATTGTAATTGTAATTGTAATTGTAATTGTAATTGTAATTGTAATTGTAATTGTAATTGTAATTGTAATTGTAATTGTAATTGTAATTGTAATTGTAATTGTAATTGTAATTGTAATTGTAATTGTAATTGTAATTGTAATTGTAATTGTAATTGTAATTGTAATTGTAATTGTAATTGTAATTGTAATTGTAATTGTAATTGTAATTGTAATTGTAATTGTAATTGTAATTGTAATTGTAATTGTAATTGTAATTGTAATTGTAATTGTAATTGTAATTGTAATTGTAATTGTAATTGTAATTGTAATTGTAATTGTAATTGTAATTGTAATTGTAATTGTAATTGTAATTGTAATTGTAATTGTAATTGTAATTGTAATTGTAATTGTAATTGTAATTGTAATTGTAATTGTAATTGTAATTGTAATTGTAATTGTAATTGTAATTGTAATTGTAATTGTAATTGTAATTGTAATTGTAATTGTAATTGTAATTGTAATTGTAATTGTAATTGTAATTGTAATTGTAATTGTAATTGTAATTGTAATTGTAATTGTAATTGTAATTGTAATTGTAATTGTAATTGTAATTGTAATTGTAATTGTAATTGTAATTGTAATTGTAATTGTAATTGTAATTGTAATTGTAATTGTAATTGTAATTGTAATTGTAATTGTAATTGTAATTGTAATTGTAATTGTAATTGTAATTGTAATTGTAATTGTAATTGTAATTGTAATTGTAATTGTAATTGTAATTGTAATTGTAATTGTAATTGTAATTGTAATTGTAATTGTAATTGTAATTGTAATTGTAATTGTAATTGTAATTGTAATTGTAATTGTAATTGTAATTGTAATTGTAATTGTAATTGTAATTGTAATTGTAATTGTAATTGTAATTGTAATTGTAATTGTAATTGTAATTGTAATTGTAATTGTAATTGTAATTGTAATTGTAATTGTAATTGTAATTGTAATTGTAATTGTAATTGTAATTGTAATTGTAATTGTAATTGTAATTGTAATTGTAATTGTAATTGTAATTGTAATTGTAATTGTAATTGTAATTGTAATTGTAATTGTAATTGTAATTGTAATTGTAATTGTAATTGTAATTGTAATTGTAATTGTAATTGTAATTGTAATTGTAATTGTAATTGTAATTGTAATTGTAATTGTAATTGTAATTGTAATTGTAATTGTAATTGTAATTGTAATTGTAATTGTAATTGTAATTGTAATTGTAATTGTAATTGTAATTGTAATTGTAATTGTAATTGTAATTGTAATTGTAATAATAATTGTAATTGTAATTGTAATTGTAATTGTAATTGTAATAGTAATAGTAATAGTAATATAATAATAATAATATACAGAGTGTCACCTAACGAATGTTGCATACTTCAAGGGTATAATCTAGAACCCAAGTGCGTGTCGATTTAACCAAACTTGCTTAACCCTTTCACTGCTCCAGACGTATATATTCGCTAAAAATTTATAGGGCTCAAACTGCTCCAGACGGATTAATTTGCATGAATAGTTAAATTGGATCAGGCTGCTCAAACCGTATATATTCGCAACCATGCGCATTAGTGACTTGGTTATTGCAATTGGTAAGGCGAATTTTTCCGTTGTCGGCACTTGTTGGAATTATCAAGGAAGACACCCACAAAGAATTTATGAAACGGTGGGATGAAACAATCAGCTGTCACTTTGCTAAGGAGTTCTTAGTGTCAATGACTCAAATGAGTCAATTTTGAGGAATTTTTTAAACTAAGAAATATTCATTCTACATTCATCGGAGTGTAGGTGCTCCGAGAGGTGTTCTTTAATAGGATATTGAAGTATATAAAAAAATTTATTTGAATTCATTCATCGTCAAAATGGCGGGGCTGTTGTAGTGAGTCACAGCAAGGTTGCAGAACGACTTTCAAAACAGTGTACTACCTAGCTCCCTGTTTGTACTGGGGCCCTGTTTGAAATTAATATGTATTTTCTGGCTGACCATTCCAATCTCTGTTGTCGGTTCTTGTTGTTAGGTGAAATTCCACAGGTAAAATAAATGTCGTATTTTTGATATTATGTATATTGAACAAAATACAAGCGTTTGCTTTGACTGCTGGAGAGTGTCTCCCATATGACTAAATGCCCTCCCTGAGCCTTCGGCTCCCTACCAGCGCCCCGCAACTCTGTGCATACAGGGATGCATCACTCCCTATGAAATTCTATCTGCATCAAAATGCAAAAATTTTCTTATTTAAAATATGTGTAGTGTCTATGTGACGTTGAGAAAAATGAAAAAAACAAATTTAAAAAAGCAGCACGCATTGAAAGACAAAGATCGAATTTTCATGCAAAATTTCTGCAGAATTTATATAAAAAAAGTAGTTTTTTTCAGAATTTTCCAAAATCCTACAACCCTTTATAAATATTCTTCTGTACCGTGTCTGTATGTTTAAATTTTTACACACAACTATCAGAAAGAGGTAGGGAATTCTATACAAAAAAAGGAAACCTGTCAAAAGGAAATTATATTCGGTTATGAAAATATTACAGAAAATATTTATTAACACATTCCATATTTTTTGGAAATAACCGTATCCATAATAAACATAATACCTAAGTAACGTTATTAATAACATAATAAACTGAAAGGTAGCAGTAATAAAAAGTCTACTAATTTATAATAAATGTTCTACATGTCCCCCATTCTCTCGACACATTTCCTTAAACGTTTATGAAACTATTTAGAATAGCAAACGAATTATACTTTCGTCTAACTTGTCATATGGCGTCTTTTATTCCAAAGTTCTTCTCCCGTATTAGGTGTTACAGAGTTGTAAACAATGCCTTCCAAATGACCCCAAAAGTCTAATGGATTAAAATCTGGACAGCAAGAAGGCCAAGGAAAGTCACTACCTCGATCAATCCAATAGTTTGGAAATGCTTGATTTAAATGATCTCTCACCAAATGGCTGTAATTGCATTGCATTGTGCATAAACCACATTTGTCATCTAGCATTAATGGGTACTTCTTCGAGAGCCCCGGGAAGTTCTCGGCAAAGAAATTCCAAATCATTTTGGTTGTTCAACCTTGCAAGTATGTAAAGCGATATGCCCCAAAATAAACCTATAATTCCGCATCAGACGTTAACTGAAAAGTGTGACCCCGTTTATATAACTAGAAATCTTTTGTAAAATGTTAATCTCAGCGAGCGGTCTGGATCAAGTAAATTTTGTACAGGATGAAAATGGAAACGTAACTGCTGCGTGTGGAGTATAGTTGAAACGGTTTTCCGGGCAATTTCTGTGACTGCTGACAAATGATGAATACTAATTTTGGGATTTTCTTCTACTCTTTCTAGAATTTGTTCTTGTACCCCTATTTGGACGTATCTCCCGTTTCGTGAATTAGACCGAAAGTTTCCAGTTTCTTCTTAACTGGTGAATAAAGAAGGAAACAATGTATGAGAAGGCTGTCTGTGATTCGGATAAAGTTCTTCATATGTTCCTCTACATGCACCACATCATGTCTCTCATTTCATAATTCGTAGGAAATTCCTCACTCAATATTGCTAGTGAAACTACTCACTACCCACCAAATACCTGAGTAATCTATTTATTTGCTAATGTGTTTGGTAAGAAGCACATTGATGTTTTATTGTTACAATTAAATATTCTTTCATTTCTTTCAATTCTGTTCGATTCTAAAATACAAAACTATTCAAATCAATATACAATTTTTTTTCCACACCTAACTGTCAATTCACATTTTATCTCGACAATTAAATGTTCTGATTTAATTTAGTTTGATTTACTAAGAATTTAGTTAAAAAGAAAATTTACTGGCTTACATAGCACAGAAGCACAATCTTTAGGAAGGAAAGATGGAATGAAATCTGGCCCGGTTGTCATTTTAGGTTTCAACAATTTAAGTGCAAGGTAGGTTTCGTTTTCAGAAATATTTTCAATATATAAAATATTTGAATTGCCATCATTACAACAATTGTTTTGGGCTGCAGCAGATGAATAGTTACTAGAAAAGAATCTATTAAAAGCATTTACAATATCCTGCAAATTTTCATAAGACTCACCATCCAGATTCATTCTAGATGGTATACAAGAGTTTTTCTTCTTGTTATTTATATAAGACCAGAATTTATTAGGGTTGGAGGAAATATTGGATTCGATATTCCTGATAAAATTTGTATACGAGGTTCTAATATCTATTTTAATTCTTGATCTCAATTCCTCAAATTTATTTTTCGACTCCATACAACCATGTTTTTTAAATTTGCGCCAACAGATAGTTTTCTCTCTAATAAGTTTCTTGATATTAAAGTTGAACCAAGGAGGATACTTACTGACATAAGGCTTAGTTTTAAAGACACAGTCGTCGAACACCGTGTAAATAAGTCGATAAAAACAGTCACAAGCCTTATTAATGTCAACGGTTGCATATAAATCCGACCAATCGATCAGTGCCAAATTTTGATACAGAGTAACCAAATCCACTCATCGAAAATTATATGAGGGGCTTTCGGCATATTCAGTTTTACCGATAGAGATATCCACGAGTAAGTCAATTTCAAGTGGGGGATGATACCGGTCTATAGTTACAATAGGTGAATCACATTGAGTTATCGTACAATTATTACTGGTCAACATCAAATTCAACAAACGACCATTAAAATTGGGGTTTGTATTCTGCTGTCTTAATGATAAGAAATTGCAAAATTGTAGAATCGAACTAACCTTAGACGTATGCTCACCGCTTTTTTGTGAACTAAGGAACTCGGGGACATTAAAATCGCTAACAATAATGAGCTCATCACAAGTAAGATTGCTCTCCAAAGATTCAAGATACTCAAACATATACTCAAATGATTCCAGAGGTGTACTGGGAGGAGCATATATGACGAAGAAATTGATATATTTATTTCGTAGAGAGACTCGAATACCAACAATATCGATACATTGAATATGATCAAGCTTAACAGCAAAATCGTTATCATAGATTTGCGAAGTATCTAAATCTGAATTAATCCCAATTAAGACCCCACCTCCCCTACTTTTATAAGTTGATCTCCGGTCGCATCTAAATACATTAAAAAGATTTGGATTAAATAATTCGGAACTGAGGACCTCAGGAGTCAACCATGTCTCTGTTAGCGCAATAATATGAAAAACGGGATGTAGAAGTGCACTATGGTTATAGACAGAGTCAATTCAATATCTTCATAACCGAGCATAATTTCGACTTTTGGTAGGTGGGTATACATTTTTTGTATAGAATAAAATTCTCTACCTATTTCTGATAGTTGCTTGTAAAAATTTAACGTACAAAAAAGTTACACAAAGAGTTGTAGTAAAATGAACGCCCTGTACAATTTAACCTAATAGGAACATAATCACTGCATATCTCCTGAAGAGAAACTTAGCAACAGCAAATTTTGCTGAAATCAGTTAACTGGGATCTGAACTAAGAAGAAAACAAGAAATATATAAAAAAAGAAACTTTTACATCACGTAACTTTTTTTGTGATATTTTTCGTTTAAGTAAGTTTGGTTAAATCGACATCATTTGGGTTCTAGATTATACCCCTGAAGTATGTAACATTCCTTAGGTGACACCCTCTGTAAGAACAATAATAATATAAATAATAATAATGTCTTTATTAAGGCGTGGTTCAGCCTAAAGCTGCTCTTGCTTAACTGGAAACATTTCATTTTGAATATGCATATATTACACACATAACTGAAAACTAAAAATAGGTACAATCTTTTTAAAAAATAATCTTATTTTTGGTAGTAGTATCTGTTAGTAAATAATTGCACATCAGTTTTGAGATACCTGCTTTGTTAGAATAGTAATATTCATTCAAATCAATGAAACGAAATTGAAGTAAATGAAATTGTCAATAGAATTCAGTAGCTAGTTGCCTAAAACATTTTTATGATAAATCACAATATGACATCTCATTCTTTTTCTATTGATATTTCATATTTTAAACGTTCACTTTCATTGTATATGTATGTATTAATTAGTATTAGTAGCTATTTATTAGATATTGCTAGTATAATTCATTGAATACAATTCAGTGCTAATGGGGACATGTAGCCCATAAAATCAGTTGAATATCTTGTCTATGAGATTAGATATTATTTGCATATCTAGATATTTAGTATCGAAGAACATTGTTTGATTTCATTTGATAGGATTTTTAGAAAATTTTCGGATTTATTTAAATTAGCTTAATACTTTTTTAAGATATTGGACAGGGAGTTTTAAATGAAACATCCTGCATACTATAAATTTTAATCTTTCATTTGACAGTAGGGGCTCAAAAATCACATTTGTCCGATGGTCCAAACTGATTCCAGTTCGACAATAGCTGACTATTTTTATAATACGTTTGGATTTTTAGTCTCAATTCTTTCACAAAGGGAGTGATAAATTGAATGCTGAATTTAAAACTATTCTGGGCAGATACAATACACCCATATTACCAGTGGTTTTATTGGATTTGATTAATTTCGATGGTAAGATCAATTTTTTATTGTTATTATTATTTATTATCATTATCATTATTATTATTATTATTTTATATTATTATTATTTTATTGTTATTAATTTTTACATGCAGATTCTACAAATACCAAAGATGTCAAAGTAATCCCGAAACAAATACCTGATGAGGCAAAATCTCAGTTAATCCAAATAGCTTCATGGCTTTTAAGTCATGGTCGTGATGAATACTTAACCGTATATGGAAAGGTACGAGGAGGAGTTTTGCAAAGGTCACTCACAATGTTAAGAAACCATCAGAAATCTGTTAGTGGAGGAAGTGTACACGGAACAACTAGTTCCCCAATGTTGGTAAGATCTTATGAAAAGTATAGGGGAAAGTTGGGGAACGGGGATTATTGCAATCGAATGATGAAGGATAAAGTCCAGTTTTCATTTGATAATTGTAAATAATAACAGGTACAACATTATGAAATTTACTTGAAATCCCCACCATTCAGGTAACTTCAGTTAGAAAATTTTCTGGTTTTTAAATTGTGTTTTATACAGGGCGATTCAGAACTTATCCAAAAAAAAAATTCTGGATGTACAACCCTTACAAATACAATTTTGTAAAGAAAAAATCAAAAAGGTCAGTTCGAAATTGATTTAAAAATACACTTCTGCACGGCACTGGAAACTGGTCCAGTGTAAAACCTGACCTTGCACAATGCGACCGGTATGGCGGCGTGATAAAAACGGACAAAAACTTTCGCAAGGAAAGAAATATGTAAATAGAATTTTATGGCACCTATTTTATATCGGCAAATTCAAATGCTTTTGCCTTTATTAATTGTTAATAAAATTAATTTGTGTTTTTAAATAATAAAATCATTTGACATACCCGATGCTGCAATAGCAATTGTTCAAAATTTTATCCACTCACGTGTAAACACATTTGGGTCCGTCTTACTCACTTTCTACGAACTAACACAAATGATGTCTTGCTTCACCATAACACAAATACTTCACCATAATACAAATGTTGTCTTGCTTCACCATAAATTAAAACGATATCCATCAACTCTGAGTTGCTATACACACAAGCCATTTTTGACACTAACTACTAAAAAACTGATGTAAATACCACAGATAACAGGTAAAAACTATCGCTACGACGGATTTCAGTATTAGGAGTCACATGGCTCTCCACGCGTATTGCGAATGATGCTAGAGACTACAGTTGTCCAGCTATGTAGTGCTATAACTTCAATAATTTTTTTCTCAGAAACTATAAGGATTTTACAAAAATTTTGTTTTACAATATTGAAAACAGATAAAAACAAATTTTGTCCATATGCTTTCCAATGTATTTTGACCTCCTAAACACAAATCCGGTATTAGCATTTAAACTCTAACCAATATGTTTGAATAGTCCAACAAATTTAGCAGTATCGGCCTGAAACATATGCGGGAACGATTTAGTTAAGTAATTAATATAGCATAAAAAAATAATTTTCTGCATTTGAGTACCTTTTAATCGGTTGATTTTCAAAAATATCGTCTGTTATTGGATCTGTCATTGTGAATTTTGCAGATCTGACTTCAGGTTTGTAATCGGTGACCTCAAAAACCCCCATATGCTAAATTTGGTGTAATCGTTTGAATTTTTAAAAAATTTTGAAAATTTTTTAAAAAGTTGATTCTGATCAATTTTTTTGAGGTTAGAAACAGCTCGCGCCATTATTCTATGGCTAGAAATTGGCCTCAATGATTTGGGATCGAGGGGGATTATCCCTCTTTATCCTGCCTCATCTCGTGTAGGCCT
>NW_019426028.1:0-47200 GCF_000390285.2 Anoplophora glabripennis
TTCTCTCATAGAACAACTACTAGCCCCCGTTCGGCAATTCCTCAATGAAAATTTTAGAGGTTATTGGATTGGCCGTAAGGGATCTATTGAGTGGCCTGCAAGGTCCCCTGATCTTTCCTGTCTAGACTTATTTCTCTGGGGCCATTTGAAGTCTACAGTTTTATAAAACACAGCCAGCTTCTCTTCAAGTTCTGCAAGAACGTATAACTGTAGAATGTCACAGGATAACTGCTGATATGTTGCAGAATGTTAGAAAAGAGATAGAGAATCGATTTTATTATTGCATGAATGTTAATGGCGGACATTTTGAACAGTTTGTTAGATAAAGTTCACGTGTAGACCTAATTAATAAATTAGTAAGTATTTTCATTTATTTTTATTTTGACAAGCTGCCATTTCGTTACGGATAAAAATAATGAGGCGAAATTGTAGGGACATAAAGAACTCGATGAGACCTTTAAAAAGAGGTATGGCACGACCCCTATCCCCTATTCAAATTTGGGGGGTTGTTCTCTCCTCAGCTAGGGGGTTAAAGCTACGGGGATGAAAAAAACTGAAAAAATAGTTCCCCCTCAAATCAAAAGTCGACGTGTCCGAGCGTTTTCCCAGATTTTTATTTTAAACCAAAAAAATCGGGGTGGAAAGTTTCCATTGGCCCACCCTGTATGCATAGTTTTAAAACAATTGTATGTATAAGCTGCATCCGAAGGTGTACCAGAACCGTTTTTGTACCGTTATTGTACCATTTAATTGCATATACAGGGTGTCCCATGGTGAGAAGACATTAGATATATTTCAGAGACTACATCGATTTTAATTTTTTAACGTTGTTAAAAGTTCGGTTATTTTCCGGACAGACCTCATACTTGAAATGAAACATACTTTTGCTCGATGTTCTTTATGACTACGAAACACGTAGAATAAGTTAATCATAGTTTAAAAAACATGTACAATAAATCATTTTAGTCTGTCACAACATAAAACTTTCTACCTTCCCACTTAATTCATTTCCATTACTCACTTGCAATCAAAATTTGCATGTTGCCAAAAACGTTCTCTACTTAACATGGTGTTCACGCTTTTTTATTTTGGAATGATTCAGAGCGCCGAAAACGAGATATATGCACCCGATGTCGTGGAACTGTAAAATAGGGCGGTTGCCACAACATACGTGGTTCACGTGAGAATATGCATTTCGCGTGGTCGGAATTAGTGCAGGAGAAACTGCAGTGCCTGTTATTTGGCGAACGTTTGTGCATTTTAATGCAGTATCAAACATATAAACTTAATGGCCCGCTAACTACGAATTTAGCACATAATATTATGTGGGTGACTTTCACGAGACCAGGTAATAATTAGATGGGAGATTAAAGTTTGCTGCAAGTTAATATTGGACTTGTACAGATCATGAAAGTTATTTCATAAGCACGAAGGATACGTGTTTTTGTTGTAGTACTTGATACTTATTGAATACTGAATGACAATACCAATAATTGTTTTTGAAGGCACATTTGATGATATTTTTAATACAGTTCGTTCCAGAAGTAACGCAAAATATTCGTATTTTGTTTTGTGTTGGGTTTTCACAAAAACGCTAAAACACGTCAATTAGTAAATAGGAATTGTCGTTTTGTCACGTTGGTTAAACCTTTTTTTGCGCTATGTTTCATAAACCTATGACGTCATCGACATTTTTTTTAAATAGCACTACCTAATTTTTTTAAGCATAAATGGATAGCCCTTTTGAAGGGCAATGCGTCGTTATAGGGTTTGGCCTACTTTACATTGACAGGTGCGAAAAAAAGCCAACGATTGGAATGAACATGACTTGAATTATAGCAAAATGGTTATAACAAACAATGTGTTTTGGCTGATTGTAGGTACATGTTTTTATGTAGATTGGATAGGTACACCCGATCACAGTGGCTATGTAGGCATTGTTTTGAAGACGACAGTTAGCGAATGCAATAGTGCCTCATATCATTGTGACAGTTAAAAATACCATAACTTTACATTACGATGGTGTTGTGTTTAAATGAGAAACAAAGAACTGAAATCCTAATTATGGTTGGATACGGAGATAGGATCCGTAGTTATGATGAAGTATGTCAATTATTCAATCCCAAGTATCCAGAACATCCAATACCTGCGTCTACAGTATGCAGATTAGTACGCAAATTTGAAGACGCTGGCCATGTTAGAGATCTATCTAGATCTGGAAGGCCAACGAAAGTGATAGAAAATGATAGACAAAATGTTATGTTTAGCTGTTACTGAAAATCCACACACTGCCGTTCATCGTATCGCCGAAAACGCCAACATATCAATACATAAAAACGTACCTACAATCAACCAAAACACAAAACATCCACAAATTTCCATTTTTTGCTGTGGCACTGTTCTCGCATCAGTTTATGATAACTACTTTTGTTGTTATTTTAAACCATGTCCATTCCAGTCATTAGCTCTTTTTNTACATTACGATGGTGTTGTGTTTAAATGAGAAACAAAGAACTGAAATCCTAATTATGGTTGGATACGGAGATAGGATCCGTAGTTATGATGAAGTATGTCAATTATTCAATCCCAAGTATCCAGAACATCCAATACCTGCGTCTACAGTATGCAGATTAGTACGCAAATTTGAAGACGCTGGCCATGTTAGAGATCTATCTAGATCTGGAAGGCCAACGAAAGTGATAGAAAATGATAGACAAAATGTTATGTTTAGCTGTTACTGAAAATCCACACACTGCCGTTCATCGTATCGCCGAAAACGCCAACATATCAATACATAAAAACGTACCTACAATCAACCAAAACACAAAACATCCACAAATTTCCATTTTTTGCTGTGGCACTGTTCTCGCATCAGTTTATGATAACTACTTTTGTTGTTATTTTAAACCATGTCCATTCCAGTCATTAGCTCTTTTTTCGCTCCTGTCAAAGTAAAGTAGGCCAAACCCTTATCGACGTATTTCCCTTCAAAAGGACTATCCATTTATGCTTAAAAAATTAGGTAGTGCTATTTAAAAAAAATGTCGAAGACATGTTTATGAAACATAGCGCAAAAACGGTGACAAAATGACAATTCCTATTTACTAATTGACGTGTTTTAGCGTTTTTGTGAAAACCCAACACAAAACAAAATACGAATATTTTGCGTTACGTCTGGGACACACTGTGTAATATTCTTGAGAATGCAGTGGAAGAAAACTCCAAATATCTGAAAAAATTGAAACTGTAACCTCTACTATGCCTATATCGATGAAAAGAGAAATTGATTTTCTATAACATGGTGCAAAAATACTGGGTGTTTTGTAAGTTTTATGTTTTCAAAATGGAACGTAAAAAATGAGACACTTAGTATCAGGTAATCTTCAGGTAGTCTTCAGGTAATTTTGATAGTAGAAGGTAGTGCATTTTATGTTCTTTGTGTGTTCAGAAAAAACAAGGGAAAATTTCCAGAACGAAGAAAAAATATAAGGGATTTTCAAAACGCTTGCATCTGTCAACATTTTTATAAAATCGATTATTTCGAAGACAGTTAGATTTAGAAGTATAGGGAAGTTTTAACATTTTTGACTATTTCTATTCTATGTATCTTGTTCCGGTTCAGGAGAGTGACCGGACTCATAATGGGACACTGTCACTTTAGGAAACATCTACATAAGCTAAAGCTTGTAGACAAACCGATCTGCCGAGGATGTGAATCGGCGGATGAAACTTCTCTGCATATCTTGGGCGAGTGCCCGGGATTTGCACGTAGCAGAATGGCGCTCCTTGGGAGACCCTATTTGGAAGGAACTGAGAGAAGTATCAGCAAGGAAGCTTTTGGACTTTGTAAAAAGGACAAATCTACTTGCTGAATAGGACTAGTAGTGGGACGCACAATAGGCCTAATTAGGTCGCAGTGTAATGGGACTTATTAGGACCAACCACTAGAAGAAGAAGATGATGATGATGTATCTTGTTGATAATTCAGTCATGTATAGGGTATTCCACTTAAAATAACGAAGTTGACAGCTACTTTCGGTATAACAGGAAGTGTTACGTTGACGGCATTACTTTCATTGAATAGAGCATATCTGATAATCCTCGTAAACAAAATTTCAGAATCAAATTATTTTGGTTTCTCCGAAACGTTTAATAGACCAATTACCGTGAAGAACCCTGTCTATACTTTAATCCAGAATATGACAGTTTCCGAAATATAAGGTGTTGAAATTACATTTTTATTTTAGTTTTTCTTCAATAACTTCATTACTAATTACAGTAAATCCATAAAATTTGGCATAGGGGAGTTTGTTGGCATGAGAAATTGAAATCTATTCTCGAATTTGCTGTAAATTATTAGAAGGCGCCACGTACATTACATTTTGCTTACAATAATTATCTTGCTGACTGCCAAGCGAATATTAAAAGTGACCCTAAAAGGTTTTAGTCCTTTGTACGGAATAAGAAAGGGCACACGCGTATACCAAAAAATGTTTTTTTCGATGATCAGGAATTTAATGATCCCGTGCAAATTGTTGACACTTTTTCTAAATTCTTTGCTAGCGTTTTTTCCATCGAAAATGTTCAAAATCCAAACCTGTCATTAAGTTATTATCAATCCTGCATTAACATACAACAGCTTACTGAATCTGATGTCCTTCTAGCAATCTATAAATTAAAAAACAAAATGACGTGTGGTGAGGATCAGATTCCTAGTTCTCTAGTAAAGGATTGCTCGAGAGTTCTATGCACTCCGCTTCTTACGTTATTCAATATTGCTTTATCAACTGGCGAATTTCCTGATAGGTGGAAACTTACAAAAGTGTGTCCAATTTTAAAAAGCGATAACCCTGCGGATGTAAGAAATTATCGTCCTATTGCCATATTGTCTAACATTGCAAAGGTCTTTGAGATGTGTCTGTATAAACAAATATTAGATAACTTAAAGTCGTACATATCACCAAATCAGCATGGTTTTTTTCCGAATCGTTCAACTTTATCTAATCTGGCCGAGTTTACCCAGTATATGACGAACAATGTTGATGACAAAGGGCAAGTTGATGTCATTTACACAGACTTCTCAAAGGCGTTTGACAAGGTTACTCATAGTACATTGCTACGAAAGTTGGAACGGTATGGTTTCAGTGATAGCTTACTCCGCCTTTTCAATTCTTACCTATATCATGTATATCTCTTATAATGGTTTCAAGTCGAATACTTTTAATGCGGCATCGGGAGTACCTTAAGGCTCTAACTTGGGGCCACTCCTTTTTATATTATTTGTAAATGACTTATCTCTAACATTAAAGTCAAATCATCTTATGTTTGCCGACGACTTGAAATTGTTTTTGAATATATCACAGTGGCTGATTGTTTGTTATTGCAAGACCTTGTGGATCATGTTTATATATGGTGTACTGATAATAATTATTTACCTGTTAATACAAAAAAATGCAAAGTGTGTACGTTTACTCTTAAAAATCAGCCCCTCATATTTGATTATAATATAGGTATGTCACCTTTAACTCGTTTTCAGAACATTAAGGATCTTGGTGTAATGTTTGACAGCAGATTGTCTTTTGCTGATCATATTAATTCAAGTATTAAATCCGCTTATAGTATGCTAGGGTTTGTTATAAGTACAAAATCTTTTACCGATATGGGAGCATAGAAGAGTCTATACTATTCACTGGTACGTTCGAAACTCGAATATTGTAGCCTTATTTGGCACCCTTGTTATCAGATATACAGTAACCACTTGGAAAGAATACAGCGGCGTTTTCTCAAATTCCTGTCTTTTCGTGTTGACAATTTTTGATCCTGACAGGGGATACAACTACCAATTATTGTTACAAAGATTCAGTATGCAGTCGCTGAATACTAGAAGGGTGGTTGCAAGCTTGTCTTTTTTACTTAAATTGTTTCATGGAATGGTTGATTTTAATATACGTGTTCCGAGACCTGGCTCTCGTGAGGGTTCACTGTTTTATTGTCGAAGTGCTAGAACAAATGTGCTTGTAAAATCTCCTGTTTATTTAATGGCTAATAATTATAACCAAATAGCAGATCAGTGTAATTTATTTCATTGTAATTTTAATGATTTGTTAAGAATTGCCTCGGATAACTTCAGTAATCTCAATATTAGATATAGGTTTTGCTTTTTTCCTCTTTGCTGTTTATTTTTTTTTATTTTGTTTATTTATTTGTTTTCTTTATTTATTGTACAGTAGTATGCTTATATTATAATTATCTTATTATTTTGTCCTGTAAATGGAATGTTTTCTGTTGGGCAATAAATGCATTATTATTATTATTATTATTATTATTATTAGAATTATTATTATTATTTTACATGCATTTAAATTGTCATAACTTGTTTGTGCCTTGATGGCACACTGATGATACTGGTTCAAACTAGTTCTAAAATTTTGGAGCGCGTTTAGAGACCAACGAGCCAACAACTATAAAAAATTTGAGGGCCAATGGGTCAACAACGACAAGTATGTAGAAGCCAGCGGACCAAGAAAAATAAATATAAAAAAATTGTGATGAAGAGAACAAAAAGAAATGCTGTAAGTTAAATCAATCAGTGTTCAAAATGTTCATATCTGGTATTTCAACTCCATTTGAAAAAATCACCGTAAACGTAGCTGAATCGGTCACCCAGCTACAGTCTGGAAATCGTTACTTCCTGACAACGATAGACTATTTCAGTAAGTGGTCAGAAGTATATCCCATCCCAAATCAAGAGGCAGTAAATGTAGCAGAAATTTCTTCTGCAGATTTGGTCCTCCAAGAAAACTGCTTTCGATGACATTTTAAATCAGATGTGTTTCAAAGGGTAGTTGATGGATATACAAAAGACCAGAACATCTCTGCATCTCCAATCTGATGGTGCAGTTTCACCGAACCCAGGTGAATAATCTGTGAATAGTTGTCAATGAACATCAACCAACTGGGACCGCCGCATACATCCTTTTATTGGCTTATCGATGAGCAGTTGAAGAAACTACCATACCACATGACAAAATCCCACAGAAAACGAAGTTTGAAAGTCATCAGCTGAAAACGTGGTAGAATATAAGATTCACCACTGGATTCCAGTCAGGTGATCTAGTATGGCTGTACAACCCAGTAAGGAAAAAAGCTCCAAAACTCCTGGGAAGGTCCATATACAGTGATCAAAATAATGTACGACGTCTACAGAATCCAGAGAAGACCTAGACCAAAAATGAAAGCGGTCTATCTGGATCGTTTGACCCAATACTGAGCACCCGTCAAAAAGGGCTCTGATTGCTGATTGGGACAGTCACCTTTAGGAGGGAGGCAGTGAAGCGCAAATTTCTCTACTTTGATTATACTCTTATACGCTTATTAGTTTCATAATAATTCTAGATTGTTCTTTGAAGATTAGATATTGTCCGATACTGTTTTTTAAATTTTTTTCTAGTTGTTATGTATGTTGTTATGCTCTTGTACTTGTGCGTCACCAGTTCAAATACATACGTACATAGGCAACGGTATAATAACCCGAAAAATGTGGGCACGGACTGTGAAAGCCTTAAAACTTATGAAAATCTGGAGTTTTGGATATGGAAAAGGAGAGAGAGGAGAGATCAAGTGATAATATTGTGGAACGTCAAAAAACGTTATCAAAGCCTGCAATCTGTTGTAAAATAACTCTTAAATAAAGGGACTTATTAATACGTATTATTCATATTTGATAGTTCTAAATCGCCGTCAGAGTGTTGGTCAGTCAACATTTTTATTGCACATTTTGTTAAGGTACAAATTAATAAGATCCGTGGACAACTACAGGCATGTTTTATACAAATATATATTCTAAACGTCAACAAAATGGATCAGAATATGTTGCGATTGGTCTATCCACTGTATCGTGCTGCGATGAGATGAAATGTGATGAAAATTTATACTGCAAAGTTTTATAAAAGTGGTCGTAAAGGTGGTATAAGATTTTGAAGAGATACAAAGTAATTTTCTCTCTTCATTTTTTTTTTGACTAGTATTGACTCACTAATCACCACTAATTATTCGTATTACTCTTTACAAATACATGAACCTCATTTGCAGAATTTTAATAAAAGGAAAATCATTAAATCAAAATTACGATTTGAGATGAGATTATTTTACTTACTTGAAATCAATACATTTTTTTATATTTTAATATTTAAAATCTTTCTGTATCTATAATTTTGTATATATTTATACTGACAGTACAATATCTAATATATTATATTTTACCTTTTATGACTCATTTTGGCATTAATAAACAGAAAATCTTCAAAAATGTTTCGAGCTGACGTTATACAAATGATTGTGATAAAATGTGATAAAATTATCATATTAAGATGTATGATATTTCATTTTAAATTTTAATGGGATGTAGAAAATTATACCTATTTAATATATTTTTTTAAATAGTACTTAATAGGTATAATTATGTTTAAGCGTATGTATGCCCAATATTCCGTCAATGTTCGAAATGCAATTATTATTGTTAGTATTTTTCTACTTCCGCAAATGTTCTGTAGTATAGTTTAATCATACCTACCTTTTTTTTTCATATACTGCATTGCATGCAGTCAAGAATTATTTACATGTTCGTGTTTTTGTAATGCACCGTATCATAATATCAGCGTATCTGAAATTATACTTTTTAAGGTGTTGAGAACGAACTGGATTATATTTACTGCACACTATTGCAACGCTTATAATCTCATATGACAATTACATTTTCTTTTTTAATTATGTAATAAGTTAATAATTGCTGTGTGATGTAAATGAAATGATTTACGTTATTTTGCGCTTTGGAATATTATTATCGTAGAATAAGATATCCATATTTTTGATATGTATAAGATAAAAATTTTAAAAAGTTATAATTTTCTGTTCTTTGAAAACCTATGATGAAGTCAAAAAATACACATTTATATTTCAGCGACATTTTTGTTTTAATTAATACCCCCAGTATATATCTCTTAAATAGCTGAAATGTCATTGAAAGCAAAAAAAATGATTGATTCTGCAACCGGTCTTTAGAAAGAAGAACTGATAATAAAATTGAAAGAAACTTTAAGCTCTGTTAGAGCATAGAACCCATTATAAATTCTAAACTTTTACACAGAACATCAATATCATACACTACGACGTAGAGTGTTTATATCAAGTTTCATAACAATGGCCAAACTTCTCAAATTATGATCCTGCATACAATATGTTAACATTACGGTCGTTATATGAGAACCAGACAACAAAGTGCCATATTAGAAGCAACACTAAAACTTTCATACTTTCACTGTCGGAAATACTGTTAGTATTTATACAGGGTAAAGAATGTTTTCTTCAAAAATTTGTTGAAATCAACGAGACAAGTTCAAATATAATAGTGATCAAATGGAAAGTCAAGTAATTATATGTCAAGTTGATCCAAAAACAAGTACCTATCTAGTTCTTCAAAACTTGTTGATTTTTCTGCTGTTTTAAATATTATTATCAAGAGTTACAACAAAGGATTTTATTTAGAAAATTAAATGCTTGTTCTTATTGTGCTAATATAAACACAATGCAAAGATAGTAATTGTAAACTACATCTATTCTAAAATTGCAAAGCTGAATTTCACAGTTTTTGAAAACAAAATCGATGAACATGCATTTGCATATAATTTCAAAGAAATATCCACTTCAATTTAGTTTAGTTGTCGTCATATACAGAATTTAGAAAATCTACAACGTCGTACAAATTCACGTCATCCAAACATAAGAGAAAAATTTCCTATTAACATGATATAGGCGAGTTTTTTTATGAAAATTATATAAAATGGTATACTGTAATAGAATGAGTTGAGCCAAAGATTCTTAAATTATCAAAGGAAAGGTAAATAATTGAAAATAAGATTAGTGAAATTGATTTTAAAGAAAATATTATAAGTTGAACAAGTGTGACCAATAGGAGTACAGTAGATGGTTGAAATTGAGAAAGGAAAGACAAAATAAATAAAATTCAATGATCAATTCAAATTTCTGTAAAAAAGGAATTTGAAACAAAATTTAAAGAAATATAGTGTAATAAAGTGTATTCTAAATGAAAAAAATGTGATTGGTAATTAAAATTTGAATTACTAGAATTAGAAAGTGATTTAAAAAAAAGTTAGTGGGATATGAAATGAAAAAAGTGAGGTAACTAGGAAAAAGTAATAAAGGAAGATAATTTAATAACCATAAAGAAACAAGTGTAGTTAGTAAAGAAAACCATATATAAGAAGGAATAGAAGAAAACATAATCACAAAAACTAAATCAATTGAAGGTTAAGGCCAAGAGAAGTCAAAGTAAGTCCACTAACGAAACAAGTTAAATGTTATAGAGCAATAACCAGTATCGAGTACGGCAACACCTAATTAAAGTCACTAACCAGGGTGTAAAGAAATATTAAGAAGAAGACAAATAACAAGGAATTGCATGACAGATGACAAGACAAGGACAGAAGTTGTGCTAGACGGTTCAGAAAAGGATTAGAGGAGAGAAAGGACCAACAAGAGAAGAAATAAGAGTATTAGAAAGGTATAAAAGCTTAATATAAAACAGACTTGTATTAGATTTAATATTTAAATCCAAATAATTAGATATTGTTATTTAATTAAGTTAGAGTAGGACGTGGCGTGGCGTAAATTTTTATTGATCGAAGATCACATTATTTTATGTAATTGGAAATATAGTGAATTCAAGTCATTAAATGAATTAGAATTTTTTACAAGAAATAGAATAACTAGTCAATTAAAATTCAAATATATATATTTTTTGTCTTTGCCTTCTCAAAATTAAATATCTAAATTCATCAATCAGTGTAATATTTTAAAATTAGTTTACTGATCTTCTCAGAACCTTACCCTAAGGTTAGATTATTTGATAATATCTTATATTAATTTGTTTTCAAACAAAACCTTTCTCTAAAAAGTGAACAAAAATTTGAATTAAAGTACGATTAAATGCTGATGTGAGCCAGCGCCCAGACCAGAAAGAAGGAAGTAAAATACACAAAAGAAGAAGTTAAGCAGAATAAGAAAATTAAGCTAAGAAAAATTTCTATATCTCAAGGGATTATAACAATATATTTTGATAAATGGTAAAAATGGCCCACGCCCCCATCATTTAATTTAATTCAAATTTCTAAAGTTGTTTTGAGAAAACAATACAACAATCAAATTAACCTACCACCCAGGTACTCTTTGTTTTATTTTTGCATAAGGAATTAAATACCTACCCTATAGTAAACTGTACTTTGTAAAAGCAACTGAAAAATTATCAATATAATGCAGTTAATTTGCAAATCGATCCCCTTTACAAGCAACCCTCGGCAAATGCGAACGCATTATAGGGTTTCCATGAATCATTGCTTCATAGAATTTGATGAATCATGAATAATGACAGATAATTGCGGGTTAATGCTTGGTTTCAGTTTGATTGCCGATATTTTAGAAACTACTAACTTTAGTTTTTAAAATTTGTAATAATTTTCATTGGTTCAATAGTTTTTATAATAACACAATATGATACTAAAACATTTTATCGGATTAAAGTAATGCTATTAATAACACAGGCACAAAAGAAATTAGTTACTGGCGCACATGCTTAAGGATTGTATCTTCTTGGGAGAAGCTAGTCCAAGTACTTGATTCCATAACACACCACTTTCGAGAAAATATTCATAAAAGGGTGTTTTAAGAATATATATGGGAGGTATACAACTTAAAGTGTTGGTAGTTTTTTCAAAGCCTTCGCTTGTGGCGGCAAACTCTTTCGTCTTCAGAAGATCTATCTAGAGCACAGTAATCCGCAAAGCAAACTATACCATTCTCATGGCAGTGTTATCTAAATATGGTGCATAGCAAATATTTGAGATGACAACTTAGAACAAATACTTTGCATTTGATATGATATCTGTAGAGAATAATAACTTATGGGTCTTAGATTCCTTTAACTTTAAGTTATTGCTACTAAACCATTCTTTAGATAGATTAAGTGCCTCATCACACAATAACACGTTTCCTCTGGTAAGCAAACTGGTATCGTCAGCAAATAGGACACATCTCGTTCTCCCAATGACGATGGAAGGTCATTAATATATGGTGGACTTAGAACAGATCCCTGTGGAACACCGCCGGAGATAGGCAGAGAATCTGAAGTGACACCATTGAGATAAATATTCTGCGTTCGATTTGTTAGATATGATTTAAATAATCCTAAAACAATACCACGAATTCCATAATGTTCCAATTTTACCATCAATATTTCCACATTAACGCAATGAAATGCTTTTGTAAGATCACATACAACAGCATTAGTTGTGGAACAATTCTTCTGAAAACCATATTGTGATGTTGAGAAAATATGTTGATTCTCTAAGTAAACTACAAGAGAATCCTTAATTATTATTTCAAAGATTTTTGAGATAATGGGATTAGACCTGTAAATACCCAAGGTAACAACGTCGCGCGGTTGTTAGAAGTTCATCCAATACCTCACATGATGCTTTCATGACATAACTGTTTAAATCATAAGAGTATGTGCAAGCTGAATTCTTCAACTTTAATATTTATTTATTTTATTTATTTATTTATTTATTTAAATTATTTGTCCAACAGTGAACCACCAATTACAGGACAAAGTATATAATATATTATTTAACATGTGAGAATACAGAACAAAATGTAAAGAATAAATACAACAAACATACCGATAAGATAGTGTAACAACAAATGAAAAAGAAAAGAAGAAAGAAAAAGAAAAGCTGCAACTACTACCTATGTTAACAATCATGAATTGTTGACACTTCTAAAAGCTGTGTACAGATGTTGCACAATATTGCTTGAGGGACATAAAAAATGATTTAGATAGTCTATGTATGCTATTGAGAAAATTCTGAGGATGAATACTTGACGATTCGATTGTAGGTGCAATAGGCCCAGAAATTTTACTAAAAAATAAATTAAAATCTCGAGAAATTAATGAGCTTTCAAACGAATTATTCGCTTTGGTGGATAGGTCACGTTTAACTATACTCCATATCATTTTATTCTTATTTTCTGCAACAGATATAAGATTAGCATAGTAATTATTTTTTTCCTCTTTCAACGCTCTCCTATAACTTATTGGACTTTGTAAGTTAACAAGGGATGACATAAAATATCGTTTCAGTTCCCTAAAATTTTCCACCATATCCGAGATTAGAGGTTTATAATCGTAACTTTTAATTACCCAAAAAGTTTTCTATTACCTACATCTTCTCAGTTTCATTCATTTTCAGTTCGAAATCTCCCAATTACGCGCAAAATTTACCTTCTTTCTTGCAACAAATTGTTTCATTAGTCCAAGTTTTATGTGTAGTGGAGGAAGCAAGACCTTGGATGGATCTAGCAAGGGTGCTTGAGTAACATTTAAATGTTCTGAATTTCCTCGGTTATGCCAAGTTTTTTACTCATTGAAGATTTGATTCATTCAGACAAGATTTTCCTTTCACAGTTCTATAGGTAATTATTCATCTTCCTCTTATGGTAAAAATTAGGTTCAATTAAGATCATTTAACTCACTCTTATTAAACGTTAACAGATTGACATGCTCAGGTAGAATCACGTCTATGATACGGAATCTGTTTTTGGTCACACTCGTCTCCTGTTGGTAACGTTTTTATTGCTCGAAAGAGAATTTCAAGGTGTACGTCTGGTTTACCATCGAAAAAACTTCCAGTACCTACCTACTTTTTATATTTGAAATGTGTTCATATGTTTTGTAAATAAGAATTAATTCACGTATACTATAGGATACGCATTATTATTATTATTATTGTGAAAGAGTTTATTGTTTTTATAACAGACAAAACATTATTTTATTTTATCTTTGCTTTGATGCACCTTAGCCTTCTACATCTGTCAGATAAAAGTAATCGTTTAAGGATTGCAGGGCATTTTCTGGAAAACGATAAACATTGGCGCCGAACTGATTTCATGTTCAGCCAGTCCGAATTATTTTGTACGCCTATGCAATTGAAAATACAATTTTTGTGAAAAATTAAATAGTACTTACTATTTACTTTTTTTATGTGGATTGTTTGTATTAATGTCTGTAATAATTTTTCTGTACATATAAAATACTTTTAAAAATAAGAGTCTGCATTTTTATTGGGTTAATACATCTCTAGTATCTATTAAAATTTCTTTAATAACAAACAAGTTTATATTTCCTATAACTACGAATTTAAAGCAACCGAGACATTCTATGTTTCAATTCATTCCTAATATGTTGAAACGTTTACGACCCCTATTTGTTTTCGTTCTACAGGATGCTAGGGAAATCTAAAAATGCGAAAAATGTACACACAATGTAAATTTGCTATTGCATAGAAAACAATTCAGTTTCCTTTACTTTGTAGAAACGTAACTTAGTTTTAGCAAGTCATAAAAATTTGTTCCATGCATGCGAATTATGTATAGTTGTAGCAACAAGTTTAGGAGTCGTACGTGTCTATACAGGGTGATTCACAATTGGTGACTAAAAATGGAACCTCGTATGTTTTGGTGAATTTTATGAGGAGTCTTTCCTACAAAGTTTTTATCTAGGACGCTTCGTTAAAAAGATTCGGGGTGTTAAAATTCAAAAAATATTTTTAATTTTTTTAAATAATTTAAAAACTAGTAAGTGAAATAATTTGAAATTGAGCACATGTATTTATGTAAACATTGTCCAGAATCCGAGAGCTTTTCCTAAAATTTACATGCTCCAGTGGCGGAGATATCAGTGGCATATTTTTCTAAATAAAATAGTACGCCACTGCTTTACGGTAACAACAATGATATTTCCCGATTTGTCTTTCAATTTTCTACAAATTATTACTCTCTTATGTTTTTCGAAAAAGCCTGATTTTCGAGTAAAACTCTAAAAAAACGAACTTCAATTTTGGTCACCATTTGTGAATCACCCTGTATTTCACTTATATATTTTTTCCTGATTAATCATTTGGGATTTGATATCCTGCTGATAATTGTTTGCAAAACGTGTTTCTGTTTATAATGTATTTAAGACAACTTTGCCACTTTTGAAGATATTTCTATCAAATTTTATAGAGGAAGGATTTTGGGGTAGCAGCACATTAACGTGTAATTATTTTTTATGTAAAACAAATACTTTGTATTTTATTTTCACCATACTGTTTTTTTGTTGGGTGGACATTTTCCAAAAATAATTATTAGACATTCGGAAACTATTTGCTTTAAAAAAAGGTATAGGTCTTACTAAGTGTCGCTAAAATAAGCTATAATTGAAAAAAATGCGTTTTAAATTTGATCTCCAGTAGTCTGAGTCTCCCTTTATTAAAACGTCATAACAATTCAAACCAACTGTCAAAATTTTAAAAAGTCCTCACTATTTTTTGAAAATAATATTTTATATTTATTTTATAGCAATTTCAATAAGTTTTCAAAAATTATATCGTTTGCAGCTGCAACTATTCTTTGACGAAATTCAACTGTTGTGTTATTAATAGCAATCGAATATACACGTGATTTCATGTACCCCGTCAAGAAAAAGTCAACTGAATTCAGGTCAGTAATTCTCATGGGCCATGGATGTTTAAAGGCACTTTATCCTGCGCACCGAATAAATTGTTCTGAAGGAAGTTAAGATAATCTCGGTTATTCAGAGTTGTTGAAAGTTCAACAGGACCCACAAGGTCATCGTCAATTATCCCAAACCACTGCTTTATGAAAGCTACCTGTTTCTCCTAATCTATTTGGATGGATGCGATTGGGATATGTATTGAAGTAAGATCTTGCAGCTCATTAAAATTTTGTTTAGCGTAAATTTTTATGATATCGGTCAAATCTACTTTCGAAAAGATTTAGGGTTACCTACATTTACCGTAAAAAATCAATTCAAGTATTTTGACCATTTTAATAATGACCTAAATAGGTTTATTTTGACCTAAAGGAACTAGTTTTGAAGTGTGTCACATTCTTTACTGGACATCTTGTATGTACAGTATGTTCAGATTAAAGTGAATGGGAGAGGACACTTTTATTTTACGTTTTACAAAATTCTTCATAAAAAAATTGCGTATTTTAAAAAGAAGATTTCCTTGGAGAATTTAAAAAATTCATAAGTATATTAAGTGTTCAGGAAATAAGGAAATCTGTAAATGACGTAAGAGAAAATTACCCTCATTTTGAGCAATAAGAAGAAAATATATGATTTATAATTATATGTCAGTAACTTATCAATCAGAGCAGTTCGATTATTTTGAAATAAATCAAAAGTCGTTTTTATTACAGTAACGAAAATGTTATAAATAAAATACTGTTTAGTAAATGCTTCAAATATAAATAAAAATTCATTTTTAAATCATATGAAAGATACATTCGTACCAACAACGTTAGAATCGTGTTAGAAGTACCGAAAATAAAAATTTATCTAAGTACTTATACTTAGATATCGAATGTTATCTATCAGACATGTAAATTTAAAATTTTACTTCATTGTTGACTCAATCAGCTGAGAAAATTTTCTCTCTGGATTAAAAATAAAAATAAAGTATTGGGTTTCTAGGTGAAATCTTGGTAGTGTAAAGAAAATTTCTGAATTGCTGTTATACACCAATGAACGAAAAAAGTTCTTATAATTCGGAAACGATTCGTTTTGGAAGTAGTAGTGTTAAAATTGATTAAATCATATTTTACATAAATTACAAAAAAATAACGACTGAACCGTTTACAGTAGAATTTGGTATGAAGCTTTAGTTTGTGATTATCCGCAGATGTAAAAGGTGACCGAACACTGATAGTTGACCGCCATTTCAGGAAAACGGAAAGAACAAACGCAAGAGAGGATCTGGCGTATACTGCCCTAAGGACTTTTTCGTCATCGAAAATATTTTTCCCAAATTCACCCATATTTTTGATCATGTGAAAATGCACACTTTACTCAACATCTTTTATTAAAAAAAACGATATGTATAGAGAAAAAATACCAGTTGGATCAAGTCTGTTACTAATTTTATACCGTTACTGTGAAAAACAACTTTCAATGTCTGTGTTCACTATTTTTTCTCTATAAAACCGTACTTTTAATTTTGAATCTTTCCAAGCTACTCAACAATCATAGTCAATCTATTTTCGCTAATTATTCATTTTTTAATAAATGTAGTAATTTTTTACAAAATTAATAGTAAATACAAACGTTGAAAATGTCTTATTTTCCACCTTTGTTGCAGAATCCACCATTAAAGTTTAGCTAAACATTTTTGTTTCACCCTGTATTATAAAATCGGCAAAGAAAAATTCTAAGAATAATTTTAGATACTCTCGAGATTTATTGCATGCACCTGTATTGATCGAATGTTGATATTAACTGTGTCAAGTGTTTATCACATATTGCAGCTAAATACTGAATACATCCTCAATAGAGATTGAAAATATTTATTAAATTCTAGGACAAGATTTTATCTAATAAATAAAAAAAAATTGATTGAAGTAAATATAGCAAAGCTGGAACGAAGGATGAAAATACTTAATCTTATAAGTATAAATTTAATCCAATTAACAAATCAGATTAAATTAAGTGTAGATAAAAATGTTTATTTAGCTAAACTTTTCTATGAAAATTATAATCTAGAATTAGTCAGATATCCGTCCAAGATTTCGCAAATCGATAACAGATTAATAGATTCCATACAGGATGTTGCAAAAGCATTATACGATAATGATAATATATTAAAATTAAATCCACTCCAGCGACAATTTTTTTCAGCCAACAACCAACTTCACTGTTTTATCCTTGAAACTTTTGGTTGGACGAATTTTCTCATATCTTTAATCGTTTGGAGTTCATTAAATTGTATGTTAAAGCAAAGCCAGCTGGCTAGTTTTAAGTTAAGCTGTAATAATATGTTTATTTTCAAGAAACTACTTTTGTCATGTTAAAAATCTAACACTGGAAGAAGCAGACAATTAAAGAAAAATAAAAAATAAATTCTAGTATTTATAGATGGAACGTGATAGTTTAACAAAGATAGAAGTTCAGGACAATCGATCAAGTTGTTAAGCAATTTGAACAAAAATATAAGGTCTGAATGAAATCACTTCCCACTTCTAACCCGAAACGGGCGGTGACTATTCAGATTATGAAACGTCTTCAATGTAACCATCCTTGTCTATCGCACGGATTTCTATGACTTACTTTATCGCTCTCACGTAACGGCCGATGTACCATGGGGACTTTGCGAACCTGTATATATATGAGGCAAACCAACGCAATAGATCACCATGTATATCGATATTCGCCAATTTAGCTATCAAAATATTGTGATCAATTTTATCAAAGGCTTTACTAAAGTCCGTATACAAGGCGTCAATCTGAATTCGACGGTCCATAGCACTACGAATGTATTTTCGATAGATCTTTTAGAAAATAAGCTATGTTGTTCAACCATAATAGACGTTTTAAGCGCATTAAAAAGACTATCGTATATAATCGATTCAAATAATTTACTAAATACACACAACTTACTTATACCTCTATATTTATTATTAATGCAGTTTTTATCTCCTGATGTTTTATATATAGAAATTAAATAAGCTTGTTTCCATAAAGTTGGAAATTAACCTAGGTTAAGAGATTTATTAAATATTATTGACAGAGGTACTTGCAAAGCTGGGGCACAGTTTTTTTACAAAATAAGCAGGTAAGCCATCAACTTCAGCTCCTTTATTTGGATCTATATGAACCAATTTATCTGATATCAAATACGTTGTTATTTGTACTAAAAAAATACTATTACCTCCATTAATATTTGTGCAATTAAAAATTTGGAGTGGTTTTTGTACATATAGTTCATAAACACTTTGAAAGTAAGATGGGAAAAGGTTACATACATCAGGACCATTATGAGCATAAACATCATTGAAATGCTTAGAGTTGGATATGCCAAAATCTTTTCTAGAATTTGATATAAAATTACAAATTTTTTTCGAATATGATTGAATATCATTTTCTATACTGTTAATATAATTTTTAAAATCTCTGTGTATCAGCTGTTTACTTTGACGTCTAAAAAGACTAAATTTAATATAGTCGCTATGATTATTATACAGGGTGTTTCAGTTTGATATGTCACAAACACGTGAGCATGTTTTGGGAATAAAAATAAGAATAAAAGTCTGGTAAACTTTTGTTATAACTTCCTTCGTTATGAAGATACAGGGGGTTGAATTTTTTCTATAAATTAAAATTTTCTTTCATAACTTTTAAACGGATTAAGATATTGTTATCAAATTTGGGGTACTGTGTAAGCCGAGGATATTGCATTTGCTGCCAAAATACGGCTCTTTAAAATTAAGCAGTGGCGTAGATACAGGGTGAGTCTGTCACTTTGGGCAAAATAAATATGTGACGCCACTGGTTAAATTAAAAAAAGTGATCATTTCATAATTTTACAATTCATTTCCAATAAAAATGGTCTCTTTCATTTTCTTCGTGTCTCTCATAGTTTAGTCACAAATTGAAATGTTTATGTGGAGCAAAATTGTGCTATTCGATTGTTAACTGCTATTGAACATATTAACTACAATAAGTAATATGATATTTTGCTTAATTTTGAAAATTTCTGGCGCAGTAATAATTTATGTATCCTATTGCCATAATCTTAAGAAGAAGTATGTAGTAGTACTTAACACATTATTTGTCCTTTTTATTTAATTAAGATAATATACATATGATCAAAATTATTATAAGAAAACTTCATGTCAGATAAAATCAAAACTTGTTTCAATATAATTTATTATTATTAAATATTAGACTCCTATCTAATAAAAATTTACAATAATTGTTCGAAGTGCCGTCCTTGAACTAGGATGCACGCTTCAGCTCGACGTAATAACGATCTCCGAACTCGTTCGAAAATCCCTGGGGTATTTAAAATTGCTCTACAACTATTTTGTATGCGAAGCTGTAGATCTTCAATACTTTGAACCTCTGTTTCGTATACCAAACTTTTTAAGTGACCCCACAAAAAGAAGTCAAGGGGGTTCAGGTCAGGCGACCTTGCTGGCCAAGCTACATGACCCCCTCGAGCTATCCACCTATTTGGATAGGTGTTCTGCAAATAATTCCTGGCAGCTAAACTGAAGTGGGCAGGTGCCCCGTCCTGCATAAACCAGAGCAATACTCTTGTTGCAAGTGGAACCTCTTCCAACAATCCTGGTAGGATTTCCTCTAAAAAATGCCTATAGGCTTGGCCGGTTAAACGGTTTGGCAAAACATGTGGCCCGATTAAAATATCGCCAATAATACCACACCAGATATTTAGCGAGAACTGCTGTTGATGCGTACCAGCGACAGTCCAATTAGGGTTCTCGTCAGCCCAGTAATGCATGTTGTGTGAGTTCATTATGCCATCTCTTGCAAAACTGGCTTCATCAGTAAATAATATGTGTGCTACAAAGTTAGGCTCTTCTGCACAACGGTTCAGCAGCCAGCGACAAAATTGTTGTCGAGGTGGATAATCTGCTGGAGTCAACGCTTGCACCTTTTGAAAGTGAAATGGATACAGCTGTTGATTACGAATTGTGCGCCAGACCGTTGTATGACTTACGCCCAGTTCAGAGCTAATTTTTCTGGTGCTTGTCGTTGGTTCCCTTTCCACCATTTGAAGAATCTGATCTTCAAAATTTGGTTGTCGGGGTCGCGGTCTCTCAATAGCCCCTATACGAATTCCTCTTTCCCTTAAACGCGCGTCAACTGCCTGAAATACCCTTCGGTCAGGAATTCTTCTCCCAGGAAAGTTTTCTGCGTACAATCGTCTAGCTTCAACAGCATTACCCCAGGCTGCACCATACATCAAATGCATATCTGCATACTCTTCATTTGTGAATGCAACCTGCGCCATTATTGAAAAACCACATATACATAAACTGCATAAACGCTATTTATCATAAACATTAACTGTCACATTCAAAACTACATAATAAATTGGATTTTGTTTTCACGGCATACTGAATTCAGAAGCATTGTCGCATGTTAACACAGTCGTCGAAAAACAGACTTCTATGAATATCCAATTTGTGACTAAACTATGAGAGACACGAAGAAAATGAAAGAGACCATTTTTATTGGAAATGAATTGTAAAATTATGAAATGATCACTTTTTTTAATTTAACCAGTGGCGTCACATATTTATTTTGCCCAAAGTGACAGACTCACCCTGTATCTACGCCACTGCTTAATTTTAAAGAGCCATATTTTGGCAGCAAATGCAATATCCTCGGCTTACACAGTACCCCAAATTTGATAACAATATCTTAATCCGTTTAAAAGTTATGAAAGAAAATTTTAATTTATAGAAAAAATTCAACCCCCTGTATCTTCATAAAGAAGGAAGTTAGAACAAAAGTTTACCTGACTTTTATTCTTATTTTTATTCCCAAAAAAATTTTTATTATCAAACTGAAACACCCTGTATAATTTCCATTTTTTTATTATACTTAATTTTATCTTTAACCTTATTTATTGTTTCAATAGAAAAATAATTTGGAAATTTATGATATTTAATTTTTACTTTAGGTACATATAATGCAATGGCAGAATTAAGTTTTTCATAAAAACATATGACATCGCCATCAACTGATTTACTGCTAAATAACAAATTCCAATTAATTTTGCTTAAGTTTTATTTTATATATTCTTAAAATCTTTTTTCAACAAAATTCTCAGAACATTGTTTGCTACATTTTTTATGAATTTCGATGTATTAAAAATTATACCTATTGGAATCAATTTGACTGTATCTTATAAACACTGAAGAGGTTCTGTTTTTAGATAAAACGTTTTTCTTTCCATTTTTTTTTCATCTTGTAAAATTTTTCCTCTAATTGTTAATTAAAAACTTTTATTATTTATAAGCTTATTACTTAAAAATGAGACAAAACATGTGGGCCTTTTCTTGTTAAAACAATAATTAATTCTTAATCTTAACAGCAAGTTTATTTAAATAAGCTATTAATATCAAAACGTTGACACATTAAAAATAATGACAAAATAAATAACAATATTTTAATGTTTGTAAATAAATAATAAATCTTAAAAGAAAATATGCCACTAATTTTAATTTAGTACTTAGGCTTTATTCAGAAATATATCGGAATAGATATCATCCAAAAAGAAGATTTCTTTTAACTACAGTCGTTTAAGAGGAACAGGAAACTTTAAGAGACACAGGATGGATCAATATGGATGGTAAGCAATATTTGATCAAATCTAGAAGAGCTGATTTTGTAAATTGTTGAAGCGACCATAAATTGGATTACCAGAACTATAACGACTAACGAAGACGATGATACTAATTATTCTGTTGCGCATTATGTTCTTAGAGAACAATTAATATAGAAAGCATTAGATACGCCAAGAAAACAACGCCAATCCTTTTTTATAAGATCTATTTTGTTTTCTGTTGTTAAATGTATGGGTTTACATTTTTCTTTTAGGATGCCCCAAGAATACTTATTTATATTGAAAATAATTTCCTAGATCTTCTTCATGGCGTGGCACTTGTGGTTCGACAAAGTATGTTCAGTTCCAACGTACTATGGTCAAAATGTTCGATATGATTTAAACGGATTCTTTCTTAACAGTTAGACTAGGAGAAAATAAGAATTACTGGACAAACCTTTAGGAGTTTATGAGATATTTTGTTTATAAGGTTATACAAAGAATATAAACTGAGGTACAAATAGACAGTAATGGAATACGTGTAGATTTTAAAAGAAAATGGAATACAATAAATTTGACAAACAGACTTTTTGAAATTTGACACTAATAATAATAACAAATTAAGAAAATATTAAATATTAAGTTCCTAAAGTTATTTAAATAAAGGCTTAAATTTACAATTTATATTAGGATACACTTTTAATTCCCTTAAAATTTCTATTTGTGTTCTAATAAATTCATTTTGATCTTTTGAGAAAGTATTGTGAACATTTTTTCATCTTTAATCATAATATTTATACAGTCATTCTTTACCTCTTTTATTAGCAGACTTATTTTTGAATATTGGAAAGATCGTCTTTTGGCTATCACTTGAAATTGAATTCTTCATAATATTTCCTCAAAAAATGTTATCAAATTGTATTTATAATAAGTCTTTACAAAATTTAGATTTGTTTTATATATTAAATTATTTTCTCTTGGTGGGAGGTTATTAGATTGACGTAAGTTTATGGCTATTATGGCGATTGAAAGCGCTAAGCAACTTAATAAAAATTTTTACAAACTATACAGAACCACTCTTTTTTTCGTTGATATTCTTCAATGTGCAATTTTGTTGCACTTGTGTGGTAAAAAGCATTAGAAAAGTAATTCTTTACATGGGTCCCTAGAAAATTATTAACTATTTTTGGCATTCCCTTCACACTTCCAATATTTTGAATACCTTTAAATACTCGTAATTCTCAAAATTCGTTAAATAAGCTATGGTAATATGTAATATAGCCCTTTCAATACTTGTCAATTACGAGAAATTATTTTTTAAGAATATGTCTAATCTAATGTAAATTAAGGATTCCTATAAGGCATATTATTATAATTTTGTGAGAAAAATCCTAAATCAAATGTTGCAAAAGAGTGGGCAGGAAGAAATGGGGGGGGGGGTAGTTGCATCATCCGCCATTCCTCCACCTGTACTTCGGTTTTGTTAATTTTAACTCTGTATGTTAGAAAATATGGTAATTTCTAATAAAAATAATTTTAAAAATTTTTTTAGTTGCTGTATTTTTATACTACCTAATTTAATAATTCGGACTTTTACTTTTATCAACACATATGAACCTTCTAAAGTGATAGTTTATCCACTAGTGGAATAAATAAAGTAACATTTCGTTTTTTGTTTAATGACATTTAACTTCCTTTCCGTTAATAACGACCCTTGTAGCACTGTTGCCATCATTTTCGGAACACATAACACCTGCCGAAGTTTGTGAAGAATTTGTACAAGTTACGGATGTCTCATCTTGTAAGGAATAGCTATAATTTTCTTGGATTTTCCTTGCAATATCAAGTTTGTTAGATATGGACTGCTCAACATAACTTTCTGCTACAGAGGAGTTCTTCCATCCACCATACCGTTTGATGGTTGCAAGATCAGCACCTTTATTGGCCAATAAAGTTGTTGAAGTGCACCTCATACAATGGCCAGTATATGTTTCTGGATTTGCGATATTCAGAAATGAAGCAATGTGTTGATTCCAACAGGTTGAGAAGTACATTTTTTATTTATGTATCTTAAAAAGGATCTGTCTTGTGTCAGGAGAATTGGGCGCAGAGAAATATATTTTCTGCATATTTCAACAGCATTCACGCAAAATCCTTCTTCTATAATTGTAAGTTTTCTGGGTGTCAAGTATTGAAACAAGTACTTAGGAATTTGTCAATTCACAGCATCGATAGGCACCAGAAACCTCCATTATTAGTGCAACCTAAAATAATTCAAAGTTCACTATTTGTATACCTAACAACATGTAAAAGGCAAAGAGACATTACCTTAATCATTAAATATTCTTTATCGGAAGCTCCAGTCAAAAATTATTCAATATGTGCTCTTTCCAATACTGCAGCTTTTTTTGCTTTGTATCATATCCATTCACTCTTGAAATAAGCAGTAAGTTCGTTATATTTTCCAGTATCTAGATTTTTGGAGACCTTTATAAGTAGCCTTCAACATCGAATAATCCAACCACGTAGATGAAATTGTATATTTTTTCTTCAAATTTAAAAAATACGATTGCATGACTTCTTCATTTATTGTCATTACTCTCCGTTTTTCCCTCCATTCGTTAAGTTCGGCGAAAACTTTTCCGTAGTGTTCCCCGGATTTCGGTGGCAATAAATGGAAAATTGCTTCTTGAACTTCTTCAAAAACAGCCACAGGAATACAATTACTTTCTTGCATTTTTAAGAAATTTAGATAGAACTGTTTATTAAATAATTGATAATAAACAACGTACCATAGCAACCAGTAGGTATAACAAAACCTACCACGTTTCATTGAATACTAGTAAGAAATATCAAGTCGTGCGAATATGTTTTTATTAAATTCCAATAATTCTGGCTCCACAAATATGTTTGTGATGTGATTATGGATAAAACATTGTACTGCATTCGTGTTTTAATTGCCTTTTATCCACTTAAGAATACTAAATGGTACTTAAAACATTTATACAATAAATAACTATTATTTAGTTGTGCTATAATTTATTTGCAATTATTATACCTATATCCAACCCGGAGTCAGTTTATTTCATTTAATTTAACGAGAGTATGTAAATGTAACAAATATTCTCCAAAATTCATCCTCTTAAAGTGAGTGAATAACAGATGTTTATTACAAAATTTGAGACAGCAATTTGTAGCTAAATTAATCCGCCCCATCAGCGTGGCATAAATTCCTGAAAGTGCGAGTTTTCTCCCTGCTAACGATGAAGCTAACAAGTATGTCAACGGTTAACTATGGAATTTAGAACTTACTATCAAATTAAATATGAAATGGGTGATCGTCTTTCACAGTTTTCTCCGTAAAATGCGACAGATAATATTTACTTTATGCTGTTGCTCTACAATTATTAATTAATTAATTAAATGATAGTAACAGTGCTTCACAGCAAAAGCTTGATACTATTGTTTTATTATTATATCCAGCGTACCGGAATAAAACAATTGTCTTATCAGATATGAATTATTTCTCAAAAGTAAAATGTTTTTATAATATTATTAAAACACAATCAACATCACACAAGTGAACATCATATTATTTAGACAGAGGATTAATAATTATAGTTATTTGTCCAAACAGTTTTATTGTATTAATTTACCTAAATCAAGAATCCTCAACATCAAATGGACAACTTATGAAGAAACAAATTCAGAAAGCAAATATTTTTAAATGAATGAGATAGATTTCGACAATATTGTGCGTTTTTCAGTTTTAAGTAAAAATTATTTGTATTGTACATTACACATTGTAACTAACACAATCTCACAAAATAAGAAAGTGGCCTTTTTGAAGGATTAGACTCATATAAAAGAAAAGGAGTATTTCTTTTAAATCGCGAAAACCGCACTTAAATACTCTGGGATGTTAGACACAGAGAGAACAGAAAGTATGGTCAAAAAGAACAGATTTCCATCCGGGGTCCATCCAACCCTTAGCTGATGCTTCAAATACTCTGCTTCCACCTCTCCATATTAAACTTGGTCTCATGAAATAGTTCGTTAAAGCTTTTGTAACAGAAGTCGGGACTAGTGATAGATTATTTGTTAGTTCTCGGAACATATGGGTAAACTCAGTCAACAATAAATTATTGAAGAGTTGAGGGTTTTCAAGTAGCGTCGCCATAAAGTTGTTGAGAAACTAGTGCCTCTTGTCATCAGGAGTAATAAATTTGCAAAGCTCGACCATCGCAGACCTTCGGAGAAGACCTCATGAAATTTAGCAATGATTTTGAACAAGTAGACCTAGATCGTCGAGGCTATCTGGTATCTACTAACCGCGTCGGTTCGGCCCATGGTGAAGGGAAAAATCGATACCTATTTCTAATAACGCGCGAAATACATTCGATAAGTTGTTAGAATGTTGTGAGGAAAGTAATAATAGATCAAATAGCTGGTTTTTAGGCGGATTTTCCAAGCTATAAGAATATATTAATGGGATTGACTAACCCGTCCCGTGTTGCTATACGGAGTCACGAGAAGAAGGTGTAGGGTTACTTGTAAGTTCAGTTTAGTCACAAAATTATCCATACAATTGTAAATTCAGTCAATTAGGTATTAACATTTTATAGTTAAGCCATTTCAACCCCCGATATTCAGGGATCCCGTCAATAAGATAAGAACCGAAACTTCTGTTACCAAGAAATGGGCGTGTCGAAAAGAGGTGGAGATCTCCGAAAAAAGGGCAGTTTCTCTTTAGATTCCACACTGACAGTTCTTTTAATTAATAGAGTCTGAGGTTAATTTAATAATGGATAAAGTCTTTCCTTTTGCTACGAATTCGCGTTGGGTTCCCTGAATCTCGGATTACGTTATCTCGTGTAAATTAATTAATAATGTTTGTTCGAATCAGTTGTGTCTTCATTATTTTGTTTGTTTGTTTTGTTTTATTGTTACTAAAAACCTTCCTAGAAGTTTTGATGTATCCTTGCTTTTCCAAATTCAATGTCCATAAGTTCCCACGTATTAATTAAACTAGATGATAATTATAAACTCCCTTTCGAGAAGTAAACAGTAAACTCTTTTGTAAGTTAATATCAATATGATACTGGTCATAACGGTAGATGGTTAAATAAAGAAATAACACCTCAAGTTACACTTTGAACAAAGATGGTGACTGTTTTGGATATTTAGGAGAGAAGTTTTCGGAAATAAGGTGATGTTAAATTGAAATAAGTTATCATCGATGGTCCTCAAATCCGTACTGTACGAGTATTCAGAAACTAAAAATTTATCACAAAAATGAATTAGATATTCTGAAAGAGCAGCATAGCCAAGTTTCAAGAAAGCCACTCAGAATTTCTTGGACAAGAGTGAGGCTTACCAGAATTTAGTTGAGGAATTGTCGGAAAACTTCAAACAGTTGGCAGATGAACTTGCATTTACTATACACTCATCTTTACTAATGTCCGGAGAACCTCGAACACTACAGCGAAGAACAGGGTGGAGCGTCGGTATCAAGGAGGGTGAGAAAAACATAGAAAAGTGAAAGATGCATAGATCGTTTGAAGATAAGGAGTTCGTTATAAAAGGAAAAAGGAGTAAAAGAAACATATTTTTTTATCTGGAAACAATGTTCACATCTTCCAATACTATCACCTCTCTTTGCGGGTATCAACTGGCTGAAATTCCCAGAGATAGGGAAGGAATTTCCGAGATCTTAGGGTTATTTTGCACGGTGTAAAAATATTAGTGATAGAATAATTTCAACTTCGGATCCTGCTTCAGCACGCCAAAATTCATATACAGGGTGTCCCACTAAGGTCGGCGAGATACGATATTAGGGAAAGTATAGGCTCTAGAACTTAGGCAAAAATTTGTTTATGAATAAATCAACCAAGAATAATTGCTGGAAACAGTTTTCAAGTTCGTAGTTCGGCATCTACATACCAAAACATAGAGTTGAATTTTTCTCAGAAATGTTTCCTATTCAGGTATATTAAATAGTACAAATATGGATAGCCGGATTCATTACGCATAACTTGTGTTATTGACATTTTGTTTTATCTTTCGACAGAAAAGGTGGGAGAAGCCCCTAATGTCTGATTAGAAAAATGCATTATTTAAGGATTGGCTCATCAAAAGTCCATAGTGTTATACCTCGTTGCAAAGGTCTTTTTATGGTTTATCTCTGGGTGAATGCGTAATGTCATTTACTTCAATATGGAAACCTACAGATAGAGTTATTTCAAAAGAGTGCCGTTTTATGGATTTTTCTCAAAAATTATAAACGCAATGCCTTCTTTACATAAATGAATTCAGCACAAAAAATTGACGAATATAGCATAAGTTTGAAATTTCTAACGAAAGTGTTGTTTATTTATTGGCGCTATTTATACAAGTTTAGGTTGTTTCACGTTTTCCTAAAAAGGTGAAATAGCAGGATAAAACTTCATTTTTACGCCAAAAGGGGTTCGATATCTTTTTTGTTATCAAGTTACTGGCAAATTAGTGAGCAAAAAATAAATAATGACAATTAATTGAGGAACACGACGCTAACGAAAAGACATTTAATTACCGAAACAAAACCTAAAAGTAGCCTCTACAATCAAAATAGGGTGAGCCTTATCCAAGTTGAGCTACAAGAGCGATCTACTCTAAGGTCCCGATGAATGCAGCATCTCGTAACATGCGACAACGTATATTTTAGACAAACAGGGAGACATGTCAGCACAAAGTCAAAGAATACGAACTAAAGAATAATATCTAAGAAAAATGAGCAGGAGCAGAGTACAGAGCAGATAGAACGTACTCGATAGATTTAATTAATATCAGAATTCTAGTATCACACACACACACACACGCACACTAACACAGAAAGAGAAAATTTTGGATTCTAGACTCTATGCATCAAACCAGTAATATACTTGCCAGACAGTGGACTTAATCTCTGGTTTTTAACTTTCTTCTAAAAAAGGAAACTTGTAATATAAAGAAGTCTAAAGCTACAACCTGGTAACCAGCACGGAAAATGTTCCTATTAATATAGCTTGCCAATTTTGAATCGCTTAGCTTTCAATGGAACGTCCATCATCAGAATATGTAGACATGCTAGCACAACACAGCTAACAACACATTGCGCAAATTTTATATCATAACTTTTCGTTGGATCTCTACCTAGAGTATATGCAGCTCTAATTTTACGATTAGCCAAAAATCTTATTTAGCTTCAATAAATGACAAATTATATATTATTCATAAATGTTGTCTAGAATATTTTTTATATCTTTCCATATTTAAATTCTATACAACTTGAACGTTGTATTACTAGTAAATCCTTTTAATCCTAAACTACGTAATCCAGTTATATTTTCAGCCATTCCAATGCATTGATAAATATCTAAGCAATTGGAATATTAATAAAAATCGACTAATCAATCAATCAATAGCAGACAATCTTATTGAATACCTAAATTATTTGGCTCCCTAATAATCCTATTTTTTTTATTTTAAGAATCTTTAACAACTAAAAGAGTAAATAATTGTACAACCCCTAAGTAAAGAATTCCATCTGTGATACACCAAACCACCATACTTATACGTTTTTGGGGTCGCTAAATCAGAATCATGTGTCCGTTTGATGAAATTAGTTCGTGTTTAAGGTTATTTGAAGATAAACTCTTGTTTTTTGATAAAATTCTGAGAAATCGAGAAATTTTAGGTCATAAGCTGTACAACCAAATTCTGATTTTTATGCCCTCGATCTCATGGTCAAATTTAGGATCCCGGATGACAAAAACAGCTTTTCTGGAGATCATTTTCCCGACATCTCGCTATTCTAGCGGGATATCAACTTGAGAAGTTCGAGAGGGGAATTTGATCTTCAAATGACCTTGAGAATGAAAAATAATTATTATGTCTCTAAACGTAAAATTTCTCGCTCTTTCAGTATTCAAGTGTCAGAAATTGTAATACCATAAAAAATTAGGGATGACCTACAAATAACCTTGAACAAGACCTTCAAAAAAAGTATATCAACCACGTATCTGAAAATTGCTTACTCTTTCAGAATCCGAGGACAAAAGTTGTATTACCATAAAAAAGCAAATTATTAAATATTTTGGATAATTTATTATTTACTATTAGAGTTTACTAGGTATCTATTCCTTTGTAGAAAAACAATTATAAAATACAGTAGCAGTACAGAATGTAACACTGTAGTTTGAAAATGTATTTTTTTCGTTTGATGTGATTATATATAGGTCTTTTTTGTCAATATACAGGTTTTCATATGAGGAGGAAAACTACCTGATGAATTAAACAATCCCGAGTAAAATATGGAAACAAAAAGATCTTTCTGTAGCAGCCGTTTTTTTTAGTCTTAAGTTAATGGCGACAACAGAAGAACAAGAATACAGGATATTTCTTTGAATGATTGCATTTAACAATTTCAATTTTGGATAATTTATTTATCGTCAGCTAGGTATTGTCGTGGAATAAGTACTGATTGTTTTCCGCTATATCAGTAGTTATCTGTGAGGTATCGTTTGTATACGATTTAAAAAAAATTGTTTGAATTATTTTAATACCTTAATAACATACAATGAAAAGGCACCGCAAACATTTCGTTTAGTTTACTTTTTGTTAAATAAATAATATTAAATTGGTTTTAATGATTGTTTTATTCCAATGAGTGAAAATGTCACACTTAAATGTTAAATATGACATCAGATATTTATTTAATAGCTTGTACTTTTATTTTTTTCAATCTTTTGTATGATTTGAATTAGTTTTTATATCGCTATAATTAAAACAAATCTGAATATGATGCTGCGTAATCTCTTAACTTCTATTTCGGAGAGGCCATTATTCTCAAAAACTACTCATTTCATTTAAAAATAGTAAGAGACCTTTTTACTGTAGAATAAGCCCCAATTTAAAAAAAAATATTAATTTTGAAAATTTTCCAGTAGAGTAGAAATTATATTCTGGGGTTCTGGAGTTGTGGGGAGGGTAGCAAAGCTACAGCACTTAGACCCAATTGGTCCCCTTGTACTTCCTCCCATTAGAGAGATCAATCCACCTGAGCCACCAGAAATTATATTAAAAATAGGTGTTATCAGAGCCCCTCACGGACGCCTATAACCGATCTATTTTCACAATAACTTGTAAAACCAATATAGCTTAGGTATATCTGTAAAAAGAAGTCTTTGGGAGAAAAAGTGTATACTTTAATCGTTTACTCCTAATCATAAAAAGTGAATCACCCTGTATAAACATAACACATGCACGTTTTAATCCCTCACTGCCTTATCTATTTTTTAACATAAGTATTAGTCAAATAAATTTATCTGTATTGCTTAGACAAGTATCGATTCGATTGTTTTGTCATATCTCAGAATCATACATATTTTAATATCAAGTGTATATAAGCTTTGTAAAACAGCTAATCTCCAGTATGATCCTGGTGTTCAGAATGAAAAGTCTCGTGATTCTTGCTTTCTGCTGTACTGCCGTTTTGGCTGTGCCAACGGTCTACGAGGATGGAGTGGCAGCAGAAAAATGCACAGCTGACGTCTGCGTAGCTTCAGACGGATGCCGTTGCGCAACATCTACAAATCCCTTAAGTTCTGATCAACAGTCTCCACAAGTATGTATTACCCTATATATGATTTTCTATCAAAACGTAGTGCAAAAGAGTGAATTATGATGTGTGTCTACCTACTACCACGATTTTTCAAACCAAATCCAAAATACATAATTATTCCCTTGGAAAGAATGAATTTCTTTACCAACACATCATTTTGATGATTTTTTTTTTCGTTAATTGAATTATATTAGGTATCTTTCTTTTTATTGTTTACAGCTCATCAGTTTAACTTTTGATGAAGCTGTGACTGAGGACTTGTACAACAACTTTTGGTACCCTCTCCTTTTCGAACGAAACAACCCAAATGACGAGCCAATTAGTGCTACTTTCTTTGTGCCACATGAATATACCGACTACGAAATAGTAAACAAAATATATAATAGCGGATTTGAAATCGGTGTACACTCTATCACGTAAGTGTTTTTTAAGAATAAACTTAATTGGTTTTGGTTGAGTATGTTGAGTAAATTTCAACTTGACGTTTCCAGAAAGAACAACCTCCAAACATACTGGCGTGGTGCTACCGAGGGACTTTTGGAACAAGAATTTGGAGGTCAAAAGAAAATTCTTAATAAATTCGCGAACATCCCTGAAGAAGATATCGCTGGTGTAAGAACTCCTCAGTTGCAATTGGCTGGTAACTACTCTATTAAAGCTTACCAAGCCGCGGGATTGTCTTATGATAGTTCGTGGCCAACTTTGCCTGACATATCTCTCTATCCATATACTCTCGACTACTTGAGCAACCAACAATGCCTTTTAGGAAGCAAATGTCCAAATGAAGCTTTCAAAGGTTTCTGGATTCTTCCAATTAATGACCTTCATGGAGAGCAGAACAGAGAGTGTAGTACTGTTGCATCTTGTAACATTACGTAAGTTTCAATTGACTGTCATATAGACACTTCATTAGTTCGCTTGAAAAATCCAATAGATCAGAACGTAACAGAATAATAACTGTTTATTAGATTCCACCATCGCCTTTTGTTATTCTGTTTTACTGTTCCTATAATATTCTTTCATAATTGAACCAAAATTTGTTGACCTTTTTCTGACACGTGATATTCTCTAAATACCAAAATTAATTAATAAAAGCACATATTCAAATATTTCAGTGAAAATACATATTGTAATATTAATATTATATTTCCTAATGATGATATCTGTAGTTAGGTCTCATTGTATTATTTTCTTCGAACAGTTACTTGCATAAATTCTAGGTGCAACTCTCTTAACTAACAAATATTTTGCAATTTCAGTGGTACCGCCGATGAAATTGCCAAGTGGTTGACAGATGAAGTCGATCAAATTCGTAACGGTAACAGAGCACCTCTAACATTGCTCATAAATTCCTACTGGTTTGATTTCACCGAGAACAGCTATGACGGTTTCACCAAATTTTTGGACACACTCGCGACCTACGATGACGTTTATCTCGTATCACAGAAAGAAGTCCTTGACTGGATAAAGAACCCTGTTCCATTGTCCGAATTCAAAACTGAATTACCAACGAGGAATGCTGCATGCAAGGCTTATAGCTGCAAACTGCAGAAACCAGATGGCCAAGACAGATATCTGAAAGCTTGCATCCCTTGCCCTGCTTCTTACCCATGGTTAGATAATCCAGATGGTAATTAATCATATCAAGAACGAATAAATAAAAGTGTAACATATTTTTTCAGTTAATAAAGATTATTTATTAGCTCAATTTATTATTTAAATATTGTAACAAAATATTAACCATTCAATTCAATCTGATTTTGTAATGATGTTGATATCTAGGACAAGATTAATCCGTTTATTTGCTTTTGTGATATCTTATACAAACTTTACTATCATCCTTAATAAGCTTTGTAGAATAAAACAATAAGTACCTATCCCAAAATTAATTTTGCTGTTCACATATAGAAACTGAGAATTTTTATATTGTTTTGTAGTGAATGGATTCGTAATTACTAATTCTGTTAAATACAGTACAAACGTATTCAGGGTGTTCCGATACTTGATACTAAAAATATACAAATAGATTTGGTGAAAATAATATCAGTTCTTAATATACATTTTTTTCATACGGGCCTTCGTTAACAAGTTACGTACCCTTAAAGGTGATAACACATGCGTATAGGTTATTTTTGATGAAGAAAGTGAAGTTAACAACCCAGAATCTTGTGAAGATAACGATCGCAATCTGCCTGTGCCAACGATAATAACCTTTTGGTTTAAGCCGATAAAAGTAACAGTTTAGAAAATATTTGTGATTTTATGTCACAGTGCACATCGGACGGTGCCTCCACCATTTTTTGTTTTTAATTTTTAATTAGACATAATTACTATGTTAGAACCGTACATATTTTTAAAATAAGTGCCTTGAAAATCTTACTGTCTGCTAATTTTCACTAACAAAATTTGACAAACACACTTTACCCATAACACAAAATAGAAAAACAAAACAAGAATAAGTTAAAGTAAGTTAAAAAATAATTTAAAAGAAAGAAAACTATCAAAATACATTTTCAATATGGGCACTTTCCACCTCCACACACTCCCTAAGTCTACGAATGTTACTTGTTTGTACACGGAAAAGCATTTCTGGGGTATGTCTCTAATATTATCACAATGCAAATTAGTTCTCTGTAACAATTCATCCCTTTTCTGTAATGGGGTTACTAACACTAAACTTTTCAGGTATCCCCACAGGAAGAAGTCCATCGGGTTAAAGCCTGTAGAATGTGGTGGCCATGAAATTGGGCCTCCTCTCTCGATCCATTTATTAATAAACACAATGGATAAATAATTTCGTACATCAATACTGAAAAGGGGAGGAACCCCATCGTGCATGAACCAAATGTTTTTTCCGATGTCTAATGAAAGATCGTCTAATAGTGGCTGCAAAGTATTTTGCAAACACTCCAAATATCGATGTCCATTCAGATGTTCCTCAAAAACGTAGAGACCTATTAAATTATTACCCCAGAAATGCTTTTTCGTGTACAAACAAATACTTTTGTTTTGTTTTTCTATTTTGTGTTATATGTAAAGTGTGTTTGCAAATTTTGTTAGTGAAAATTACATAGTAGACAGCAAGATTTTCGAGGCTCTTATGTTAAAAACATGTTCAGTTCTAACATAGTAATTATATCCAATTAAAAATTAAAAACAAAAATGCTTGAGGCGCCGCTTGATGTGCACTGTGACATAAAATCACAAATATTTCCTAAACTGTTAGTTTTACCGAGTTGCACCAAGAGGGTATTATCGTTGGCAAATTCTTCAAGGAACTTATTTTTGATACAGGCAGATTGCCATCGTCATCTTTGCAAAAATTCTGGGTTGTTAATCATTAGGCATAGTCCGTCCCTGGCGTTCTGGGCATAACGAAGTTTAACTTACATCATCAAAAACAAGTTGTACGCATGTATTATCGACTACCAAATTTGCATCATGCTGAAGTTAATAGTTTAGAGACTAAATAAAAATTACTTTTTAATTTTCACCTTCGAGAGTCCGTAACTTGTTATCGAAAAAATTTATATGAAGAACTGATATTATTTTGACCTCATCTGTTTGTACTCAAATTTTTTGTATCAAGTACCAGGACAGAATATTGTGTTTTAATGTAATCTTGATCTGATTGTTTTAATTTTACGGAAATAACCAACATAAAGGAAAAAATAGTATTCCAAACAAAATTACTGGTCACGAGACTTTGAAGGCTCTGTACAAAACAGAATTCTGCGCGCCACGTTGTTATTATTATTATTATTATTATTATTATTATTATTATTATTATTATTATTATTATTATNAACCTGACAGACCATGGACAATTTCCAAAAATATACAGTATGATCGACTTATACAGCAAGTGAATGACAGACTATTGAAAGCGGCAGAAAGATACCAGAAACGAATGACAAGGAAAAAGACAAACAATATACAATTTAACAAGGGTGACCTGGTTGTTGTGAGAACATTGAGAGTTCCTAATAGAAAGGAATATAGATATGCTAAGTTAATGCTACCATATGACGGACCATATGTTGTTAATACCATAAATGGAACGAATAGCTATGAATTGACATACGTAGATACAGTAAGAATCAAAGGAATATATAATGTGAATCAATTACAACCATATTACGAGGATCGAGGGTAATTTGTATAATAGAAATTGATTTGACAAATTTTCTTATAACAATAAAATTTGCAAATAAATTTGGGAAATTGAGATGAAACCAGATTAATGAGACAAAAGTAAAATTTAAATTTAAATCGTTATGTAAAAGGCAAAGTGGCAAAATCAATGGTTGGAATGATTATTTTAAAATTTATGATTGAGTTGATTATTATGTTAGTAAATAGATAGAAAATAAGTTAAAATAAGAGGTAATAAATGATATTAAAAATGAAAGACAATTTGTAGATGAATTAAAATATATGTCAGAAAAGTGTCAAATTTAAAGTAGAATACACAAGGATTATGTAGTTATTAGAAAGGGCAAATAATATGAGAAAATAAAAAAAAATATTTTGAAGTATAAGATAAAATTGAATGTAAAGAAAGTAGAATAAGGTGTATAAGTGAATAAGAGAAAGTGAAGTGAAGTGAATTATAAGAGTAAAAGGACACGTTCAAAGATAAGATAAAATCAGATAAGAAAATTATCAATTTTACATGTTTACACAAGAATCAATATAATTTTATCATATATTTAAAGATACACATTCCAATAAAGTAAATTTTTTAGAAACAGATATTCCGCCGCTTGATCCTGTTTTAGAATGAGACTCATAATAACGCTCGTCATCCTCTGCCGTATTGCAGTTTTGGCTGTGCCAAGAGTGTACGAAAATGGCAAAGAAGCGGATGAATGCACAACTGACGTCTGTAAAGCTTCGAATGGATGTCGTTGCTCATCATCTACAGGGCCTTTAGAACTTAACGAACTAACTCCACAGGTAAGTATTACCAAAATAAGCTTTTATATCATCAGTAAAAAAATGAAAATATTTTAGCTTCTAATTAATTAGTTAATGCATTTTTTTACTGCTTACTGTACTTATTACTGTCTGATCTTTCTTTATAGAAGCTTTTAGTTCACAGTAATTATTTCTACTGTTCACAGCTCATTAGTTTAACTTTTGAAGAAATTGTGACTGATGATTTGTTCAACAACTTTTGGCAACCCCTTCTATTCAATAGAGTTAACCCAGATGGTTATCCGATTGGTGCCACGTTCTTTGTGCCCCATGAATATACGGACTACAAAAGAGTAAACGATCTCTACAATCATGGATTTGAAATTGGCGTGAAATCAATTACGTAAGAATTTTATAAACTATGAATCGTACATTTTTGAGGCGTTTTGATTCTAATACATTTCTATGTTATACTATCACGTTTTTAGAATGAACCCACTCCCGCGTTACTGGTATGACGCCAACGAGGATATTTTGGAGAAAGAATTTGGAGGACAGAAGAAAATTCTTAATAAATTTGGAAATATTCCCAGAGAACATATCCTAGGAGTGAGAACCCCTTGGTTACAATTGGCTGGCAACTCTTCCATCAGAGCATATCAGGCTATAGGGTTGTCTTATGAAAGTTCCTGGCAAACTTCATCTGACAAACCTTTGTTTCCATATACCCTCGACTACTTGAGTACCCAACAATGCCCTTTAGGAGTCAAATGCCCAAACGAAGAGTTCCGCGGATTTTGGATTCTTCCAATTAATAACTTACTAGGGCCAGACCACAAAGAATGCAATGCTATAGTTACGTGTAATATTACGTAAGTTCTACATGATCAATGATCACTTTCATTAAAAATATAAATAGGATGTTTTTGTTAGTCGAACTTATGGCAGTATTTCTTTAATTTTGGGCTAGGCTAGCTAGAGTTATTTTCTTACATTTTAGCAGTATATGAAAGATAGGCAAAATGTATAAACCGAACATAACAAATCCATTGAACTATTTTTTCTATTTTGCCGTCATTAAGCATTATTGATTTGATCAGTATAAGTACAAAATACTGCTGCCATTAAATAGTTCTTTTGGCTTTTGGTAATAATATCAAATAGACTTAAAAAATAAGCAGTATCAATATACTATAACCTGTTTTGGTATAAAATTGAGAATGTCTTTGAAAGTTAAATACAATATAGTAAAAAAAATAATAGACTTATTCAAATTCTGATGAAACTATATATGACGAAGAAATAGAAGTTGCATATGAATTATGTCTGTACCGTGCAGAATTTTATACCAAATAAAATACAAAATACGTCTTAAGTTTCATTAGAGATCCGTGTTTTTTTATTATTACAGTAAATTTTTATGGTTTATGCATTTTTTTTCCTCTTAAAGGAATGTTTTCTACAGATACAAAAGGTTTAACCAACTATTTAAGGTTTACTGAATAAAAGTAACTTTGTACAGTCTTCAAAAATTATTGCTAGCCACGTGACTAACAATTTTATTTGGAACAGTAATTTTATTTCCTTCATGTTGGCAATTAAATTTCGGTAAAATTAAAACAATAAGCTCAAGATTACATTAAAACACATCGCACTATTTCACCGGCTGGTGATTGGTATAATTTTTCATGAGATTCTAGTCAACCAATCAGTTATTGTAAATGAATCGTTAATATTGGTGTATCTAAAATTTAGGGATATTTATTTGACAGTACCAGCCCTGCAATGTTGGTTGCCTAAGCTCGGCGGTCACGTGGCTTATAAACATCTATGAAAGTTCTGTAAAATGGACACCTGGATATTTTCAAGGGTAACGGAGAAGAACGAACAACAAATGACTATATCTTCCAAAACAACTGATATTTGATTGCAATAAAATCTACGAAATAATGGAACTTAAGTGAAGATTGTATTATTTTTTACCTTATATGTACAGAAGTTACGTTGAAATTCCATATAAACCTTCTTTCACAACCCCCACAAAAAAAGTGGGAAGTCCGAAAGGTAAGACCATGGCGGCTAGATGTTTTTGGGGTCGCTGAATCTGAATCCGAAGTCCGTTTGACCTCATTAGCTCTGGTTGAAAGTCAGTTTGAGGTCAAATATAGAGAATCAATTGCCAACAAAGTAAACCTACGTATCTATACCTTTATGGGGTCGGTGAATCCGAATCCGGTGTCCGTTTGATCCAATCAGGTCTGTGTTAAGATCAGTTCAAGGTCAAATGTGAAGAAACAATTGCCAAAAAAGTAAACCTACATGTCTATACGTTTTTGAAGTCGGTGAATCCAAATCCGATGTTCATTTGACCCGATCGGATCTGGGTTAAGGTCAGTTGAGTCAAGTGTAGGGAATCAATTGCCAGCAATGTAAACCAATGTATCTATACGTTTTTGAGGTTGCTGAATCCGAATTCGGAGTCCTTTTGACCTGATTAGCTCTGGTTGAAGGTCAGTTCAAAGTCAAATGTATAGAATCAATTAATTGCCAACAAAGTAAACCCATATATCTCTATGTTTTTGGGGTTACTGAATCCGAATCCGGTGTTCGTTTGACCCAATTAGATCTGATTTAAGGTCAGTTCAAGGTCAAATGTAGGGAATCAATTGTCAACAATGTAAACCAATATATCCATACGTTTTTGGGGTCGTCTGGGGTTCGTTTGACGTTATCAGGTGTGCTAAATACTATGTTCTAAACTTGAAACACTCATATTAGTTTAAAGCTCACTTAATTAGGCTTACTGAATTAGCTTAGAATTCTGTCATCTGAAATCAATTAACTCGAGAGTCACGGGCTCAGAGTTAAAGCTTTCTTTCTTTCCTTAATCTTATTTGTTACTCAAATTTTAATACGTCACTTTTAGCGATACTACTAGCAATACCTACATAACTTGAATATTCTAATTTCCAATAATCATTTTTATTATTACCTACAAGCTTTTATTTAACTTGCCTTGTTATGGCGGTTTTCCACTAAACGGACAGTTGAGTTTTTGTACTGTTTGTGTTTTCTAGAACCTGAAAAAACAAAAACAAAAATGAAACAAACCCAAAACTCTGGTTTCCATCAAGCGGGCTACATTTTGTTCGAGTTTTGTTTTTGTTTTCGGTCCTTTTCCACCGGTTGTCGCAAATAAATTAGAACACATTTTTCCAATAACCAACCAACATGTTTAGAGAAGATTTTTTTATTCTTAGTTATGGCTGGTTTATACTGAAGTCCTTGGAAAAAAAGTAAGTGTATATATGTACGGTTAAACTGTTTACTTGGTTAGTTAGTTTGTATACGAGCCAAGTTAACACCTTAACCGTAGTACACATTTATATTTTTTAATAGCCATAATTCATTAATGATTAAAATATTGTCTTTTGGAAGAAGAAAACGCCAACATAGATATTGGGTTGGATCACTTAAATAGAAAACACAACACGCCCGTTTCCACTAAACAGACTTGAGTTTCAAAACACGTCGAAACCTTTTGATGTGACCGCTTTCGAGCGGGATCCGAAAAACAAAACTCCAACTGTCGCAAAACACGCCAGTCTTAAAAAAGTTTGCAAAAAGTTACAGTTCTGTTTAATTCGACACAAGTTTGTGTTTTGTTTTTGTTTTGTCCGTTTAGTGGAAAACCGCCTTTAGATGGGTCAAATCTTGGAACTAAATTTTAAAACAGTTATCCCCAACCGATTGAACTGAAATTTTGAATAAACGTTAAGTTTGCATGACAATGCATGGCTAGCTAAGTGACGTAAATACAATTTGGCGGACCCAAAGATGGCGGACCAATTATTTTTTATGCACCTCCATGATATGGGTATCAAATAAAAGGGTTTGCTGAAAAGAATATGAAAATAAAATGACGTCACTAAAAGCTTGTTGTCAAATTTATTTTATGCATGAACCTCTAGTGTTCTCTCAATATTTAAATATCATCTAACGAAGATGAATAATCGAATTACCTCTTTACAGTGTATAAAACTTTTATTTTCCAGTGACAACTGGAATCTATAAATTTGTGTCTATTGCTTTACAGTTTATAGGTGACCAGGGCATCATTTAGACAATTTAGTTAATTGTTCCAAAACTAACACCATTTTTTAATTTTAGCGGTACTTCCGACGAAATTGCCGAATGGTTGATAGGCGAAATAGGCAACATCCGTAACAGCACAAGAGAACCTCTAACTCTGCGTATGTTCTCTTATTGGTTTGATTTTACTGAGAACAGCCGAGAGAGATTCATCAAATTCTTGGACAAACTCGCAAGTTATGACGACGTTTTCCTAGTAACACAGAAGCAAGTCCTTGATTGGATGAGGAATCCGGTTCCATTGTCTGATTTCAAAACTGATGTCTCAGAAAGGAATGCCACATGTACGCCTTACAGCTGTACATTGGTAAAACCAAATGGCAGTGTCAGATACTTTAAATCTTGCGTTCCTTGTCCAGCTTCTTACCCATGGTTAGATAATCCAGAGTGCAATTAATCATATCAATAAATAAGTGTAACACATTTTTTCAGTTATTAAAAGTTATTTATTAGCTTAATTTATTATTTACATGATTTGAACAAAATAGTAACTATGTACTACTCCATCTGATTTTGTAATGACGTTGACATCGGGCACAAGATTAATCTGTGTATATGATTTTGTGATATACAATCTTTAATATCGTCGTTAATAATTGTAAAATAAAACAATGAGTAGGTAACCCAAAACAGATTTTCCTGGTCACATAAAAATTCAGAACTTTTTGTTTGTTTTGTAGTGAATGGATTCGTAATTAATAATTCTGTTAAATACAGTACAAAATGTATCTAAATGTGATAAAATCTAATCACGAATTAGTATTAGTTTCTAAATTTTTCTTTCAAAATAACGTAAATTATTGAAGATTTGGAAATATGTGCAGGGTGATTCAATATATTTTGACCCCCTTTAACTTTTTTGTTTTAAGAGTTACAAAAAAATTTGAAATATAAAAATTGCACGATTTTTCATGAATTTTTCGAAAATGAAAGTAGAAAAACAAATGAAGTCCAAACGAAATGGCCGTGGATGTTAACTTTGTTAAGTTAAATGGAACACCCTGTATAGTTTTGCATATTTGGATAGAACGTTCCCTGTCGAGCATAGTCATATAGTCCAAGCATTATAGAGAAATGCTTACAGAAATTATTACCTGGACAAAAAAAATATGACCGTATAGAAAATTAAATTTTAAATTGAGTTTCTTGTTCTTTAAACTCGATCCAATATGGCGAACATGGTTAAAAAAAATCGCAAAGTTGAAAAAAACGGTTTTTCTAAAATAACTAAAAAAATATAGCACGGATTGAAAAATTTTAAATGAGAAAGTTGTAGGTTTTAAAAAGATCTATCGACTGATTTTTTGAAAGTATCGATTGCTTTGTTACTTTTCGAGATATATCGAAAAAACCGTTAAAAATCTTCTCTTTTCTCTTCTTCTATAACTCGTTTACATTTACGTGCCCATATTTGCTATTTACTGCAAGCATAGCCCGCGGCAAGCCAAAAAAGTACATTTTTGAAAAATTTAAAAATATTAATTATTTTTCGAGATATATCGATTTTTTGAAAAAAAGGCGCTCTCGAAAATTGGCTAGATCTTCTCAGCGGATAGCCCTACAGTAACGATTTTCGGTTTATTTTCTTCGTAAAGAGTTATATTATCATGCTGTTAAAAAATGTTGACGATTTTATTAATTTTAAGGATCAAAAAATGACTTTGAATAAGTTGCACTTTTTTGGGTATGTTTTTTTCAAATTACTATTTCAATTTTTATTTTATGAAAATGACTTTTAAAGAAAGAAAACTAAACATTTACGGGTCTATTTTGCTTCTAAGGCGAAAATGCTATAATATTCGTGTTTAGCTACCCCAGATTAAGTACAAAAAAATAATAAAAATTGAAATAGTTATTTGAAAAAAACATACCCAAAAAAAGTGCAACTTTTTCAGTCATTTTTTGATCCTTAAAATTAATAAAATCGTCAACATTTTTTAACAGCATGATAATATAACTCTTTACGAAGAAAATAAACCGAAAATCGTTACTGTAGGGCTATCCGCTGAGAAGATCTAGCCAATTTTCGAGAGCGCCTTTTTTTCAAAAAATCGATATATCTCGAAAAATAATTAATATTTTTAAATTTTTCAAAAATGTACTTTTTTGGCTTGCCGCGGGCTATGCTTGCAGTAAATAGCAAATATGGGCACGTAAATGTAAACGAGTTATAGAAGAAGAGAAAAGAGAAGATTTTTAACGGTTTTTTCGATATATCTCGAAAAGTAACAAAGCAATCGATACTTTCAAAAAATCAGTCGATAGATCTTTTTAAAACCTACAACTTTCTCATTTAAAATTTTTCAATCCGTGTTATATTTTTTTAGTTATTTTAGAAAAACCGATTTTTTCAACTTTGCGATTTTTTTTAACCATGTTCGTCATATTGGATCGAGTTTAAAGAACAAGAAATTCAATTTAAAATTTAATTTTCTATACGGTCATATTTTTTTTGTCCAGGTAATAATTTCTGCAAATTTAACATTAATCCGTGACAGAATGCTTGGACTAATAGGGTTTGTTGGGTCCATCTGTAACAATAAGCAAGATACTTTAAAAAAACGAAAAGAAGTTTTTTTTATTAAGAAAATAAGATATCTTGTAATTGTTAGACCTATTTCAGATATTTCTGCCTTTTTTCTAATTACGTAAGGATTTACAGATTTAGTTATAATATATTTTGATATATCGCACATTGATACGGTCCAAAATGCGTATAGGTAATGTAACGAAATCTCACTAATTAGGCCGTGAGATCTAATTTCCCATGGACATTATATGGTAGGTCGTGACAGTGACAGGTAGTAATGTCTTGACAACATTGTTATCATTGTATCAAAGTCATGAACTACTAAGGTGTCACAGTGGTTTCTACACAGATCTGTTTTAGAGACAATATTTTAGGTCTAAACTACTAAAATAATTGGTTAACTGATCCGACGAATAGATTGCGATAACCTATATTGTACATTACAGATACGTAAGTAAGTGTAGGTAACAATCTAACTATCCGTTTATTTAATTAAATATTAATCAAGACAAATATATTATTGTTTTTAATTATTGTAATCAAACCACTGCCTTTACATACAATTGTCACCAAAATAACCGGATAAACGGATACTTATCCAGCTCTACATGCCATACATCACGCAACGAGATGACTTAATGGGGACGGTGGGAATAAACAAAGACAACGCACGGTAATCGTAGAATGGGGTTATAAATTATGTGTTGAGAATAAAATCTTTTAAAGTAGTTTAATGTAAAACGCCCTCGAGTCGGTCATAATGGCGCTCAAGAAAAATTTGTGAAAGACCCACTATTAAAATAAAGTGTAATTTTAAAGTGACTATATGGGTGTCATATCTACGCGATATTCCCGGGGAATACGAAGAAGCAAAATGGCAAACCGTGCACGTCTTTGCAGGATTTACTTTTATAGAACAACTAACAGGCCCAGCTACGAACCGGGTACTCCTGTCGAATACTGAACACTTCCTTTAATGGAAATATACATGAGGATATAAAAAGTCGAGCAGAGGTCGCATCAATTTACAAATCACTTCGGGTCAAATTAGATCCTTCAGACATTTTCCAACTTTCTCCGGCTCAAATAAAAGAAAACACAGACGTTACGTTTTATGTTGGGTATAAACTATTTTATTACTTTAAAAACTTTGTCGCAACGGCTGTAAAGGTCAACCGGAACAAATATAAATAAAGGAAAACACGTAATGGCCCACAGTTTCGTTTCTTCCGGCAAAGCAATTTTGAGACTCAATCTACATTATTGAAGGCAATTACAGTATATTTTTAAATTAAAATAACTAGCATTAAATTACATTAGCAATATCAAATACGGCTAGGATCATTCGTCAGCGGAACACACCAAACAGATACCGGTTTTGGAATTTTCGAACATATGGCATACTGATGAGGGCTGACAAGCCCGAAACCGATATATGTCTGGTGTGTTCGGCCGACGAATTATCCTAGCTGTATTTAATGACATTATTGGAGCAAAGTAGTAGTAGTACTACTACTACTTTACAGGCTGATCAAAAGAGTTTGACGTTAGAACACGAGTTGCTATTGCATTAGCAGTATCATAGAGACTAAACAAGAGATCGATATTCTTATATAGATCTCTGGTCAAACGCTGATTTATATCAACCTCTTATATTGACTCAGACCAATGTTCAATGTTCTTCCATCTTACAGTACCCACAGAAAGGGTCTCTATTTCTCCTCTACCAGTATAGCTGAATTACAATCTTCCGTAGCAACATCGATTCAAACATAGACCTCTCTACCACCAATCCCATTTGGATTATAAATAAGTCAGTTCAATTGCGATAGAAAAATTAAGTCCAACCCCACAACTGATATTTGTTTAACAAACATTTTTTTGTATCTGATTTGTTGTTGATGAAGACCACGCATTCGAATCTCACGCCCGGAGAACCGCAGCTCTGTTGTAAATATACAATGGCACTGTATACATAAATGCCTCAGTCCTATGTCACCGCGACTGTTAGGCAACCAAACTTACAATGGAGTCAATGATTAACACAAAATTTCCTAAAGACAAAAAAAGAAAGTCCAGTGGAGTACGTATTTCAATTCTTTACAAACTTTGAACTTTAATCTGCAAAATGTGTTTCTTTTTTTTAACAGAAAAAAAATCATTTACATTTTTACTTACAAAATAATCATAGTCTAAGATATTCTGAATTTTTATCCTATTCTATATTGAAAAAGTATTTTCTGATTGAAGATTGTCCCGTAAAAAGTATAGGCTCTTTTGTAATCCACTTTCATCCGAAGATAATGAAAATAACATTAATAAAATACAAAACATGTATTTCAGTGTTTGATGAATTTTTTTTCAATATTTACATGTAAATTATAGGTTAATTAATTTACCATACAAAGTTTTTTACTCAGCTGACAGAAACTTATTATATCCATAAATTTATAATAGATGTTCAAAATTAACACACCTTGGTTTCCTAAACAAAAATTTACTGTGCCTTGTATGCACTCAAAAACGTGTTCAAATTCATTTGGTGTTATAATGTTTAGTTTATCTTCAGTTGCTGCTTCCAGATTTTCGAGGGTGTGGAGAGGATTTTTAAATTTCTTGTTTTTGATATGGCCAAACAAATAAAATTCTAAAGGTGTGAAATCGGTACTTCAAGAAGATCACAAACTTTTAGTAATCAATCTGTCAACATAAATTTCCTGAAGATACCTTATAGTTTTTGCAGCAGTACGTGCTGTGTCTCCATCTTGTTGAACATACCGATAATGCAGTTCATCACCATGCATTAATTCCAAGGCTTGTAAAATGTTACGGTATTGTTCTTCATTTATTACTTGCCGGCATATTATCTGTTTTCTTGAAACTGCTACCCAGATACCTATCTTCTGAGGATGTAACAATGTTTCAACAGAATTTTTTGCAGCTCAAGTTCTATACTTCTGAATATTTACATAACCAGATAAATGTACTCATACCTCATCCGAATAAAACGTCAGGTCTAAGAAATTGTCATCGTTTAAATGTTCATTGACAATATCGTACTCGTGCCATGAAAATAAATGCGTCTTGTTCCGTTGTAAATGGAATTTTTATACAAATCTACAAGAAATTAACAATTAACATTCGTAACATATAGACCAAGCAAATTAAATTTTTACTCGAAAAAAGTCCTATCCGCCAGATTATTTTAAAATTGTCTAAAGGAACATAATACAAGACATCTCTCATCTCGTGAGTCAAAAACTTTTATTAGCTAACTTTTCTATTTAAAAAAAAATAAGTGAGGAAAACAGTTTTTTCACTTTGCAGGGAAAACCATCAATTTTAGCGAAAAGTGACTCACAGACAGCTGTTAGACTTGTTAAATTAAAATTGGTTAATAAACAAAAAAGTTATTGCGAAAAAACAAGAAAAGTGCCCATTTGTTAATTTGTTTATAACTATCACATTTATTGTTAAAATTTTATAAAACCTATGACAAGTTGAGGGTTTTGTCGTACTTCAAAAGTGTGCCAAAAGTGGGCGCTGTAGGTGCAATAGTTTTCGCACAATTCTATTTGTTTATAACGGAGGCTCCAAAAGTTATGAACTTTAAGCCTCTGTACAGGCGTTAATTTTCAACCAAACATTATTCTGAAAGCGTCATTGTAATCTTAAAGACGTAATTAAGCG